>NC_072735.1:12833572-13021382 GCF_026930045.1 Uloborus diversus
ACACTAAGTTAATGCTGTGAAGCCAGGGGCGGATCCAGGATTTCTCTCAGGGGGGGCAATTTCATTCTCATTTTGGCGCCCCCCTCCAATGAGATGCCGGCGCCCCCTCCCCCAAAAAAAAAAGTTCAGGAAGTGGGGAAAAAATTATATTTTGATTTGTTAAACATTGTCTTTTCATTTAAAAATTCAGCCATTTGACCGTTTTGTAAAAAAAGTATAAAATAAAAATACACTCGTGTATGAAACAAAATATAATATTGCTCTATGGCGGCGTTTCTAGCACGGGGGACACCGAGGATGGTAATTAGCTCCTCCTCCCCTTGTAAAAAACGGTACTCCGCGAGTGCTGACTGACGTAAAAATTTGAACAATTACGTGTGTATTTTTTGAATCGTAAACAAATATTTTATTATGCAGAAAATACTTTTAATTGAGGTGTATGTTTATTCGTTATTATAAACTACTACTACAAAAAATTATATTACAATTTTTATTTAATGCGCTAATGTACATCAAAAATAATGCATATTATTTTACATACAAACATTGCAAGCTTTTGCTTAAAACGTATATTTACAGACACATGTAATATGAAATTCAAGGAGTTGGTATTCTTAGAAATGAATACCAATAAGACTTATAAATTTTTATCCACAATTTTAACAACTCTTCAATCATTATCATCATTATTATCACTTAGTTCCGAAATTGATACTACAGGTTTTTTTTAACTAAAATAGGAAATAAGCAATTTTTCTTCGAATTTATTTAAATATCTTACAAAGACTGCATCAATTATAGTTTTTTGTCTCGTTGTGTTAAGATTCAAATCATTGAACATCGTTAAATCAAATTTTCTGTTTTAAAATTCAGAAATGGTAGATTTTTATCATTTGCAAACATAATGTTGAAAGCCCCCTGACAACTCATTAAATATCTTCCCAATTTTAAATTGAAGTAATTCAGAAGAGTCTGAAGAATGAATGAATAAATAAATTTTCATGCAAAAATTCTCGTATTGCGCTTATTAGAATTAGCAGTCCATTTTCAGCGTGGCAGCGACGAACACACATAATATGTGTGTTCGAGAAATATTGAAACAATAATGTTTCTGATATTGGTGATATTATCACCAATAACAAACATTATTGTTTTTCCCATCTTCAAAAATGCCCAACATGGCTTAAGAAGTTTTCACTTCAGAAATATCTATATAATAGCGAAAAGCGATCTCCTAACGCTCTGACATCATCAAGAATGAAACTCGCGCAATATCATGCAAGAGATTGTTGAAGGAAGCACGTAAAATTCAATACTTTCATTTACATTTTAGTAATATTTAATGGCAACAGAGACAGTTTGACAAGCAGAGAAGTGCTTTGCTTCCAAGGTTGAACAGGATCCAGAAACTTAATTGTTTTACTAACAATGTGTCATTTCGAGAGAATGAAGAAACGGAAAAAGTTGTAAACTATTACCGCTATGTACTGCAGTTGGGGTTAATGCTCACCTTCAATAAACTATAACTGGACTACTACCACTGTCTCTACAGCCAGTGTCCAATTGTGACTCAAAAAGGTTAAACAAACATATGCCGTACCGTACAAAATTGCTTATTTTTCATGGTTAGTTTGTGAACGAACTTCACCATTGGTAGAAAATTTGGGGAAAAAATGAGGAAACTGATCAAGGTGTTTCACCATTTAATTTTCTCAATTATTTATATAAGATAGTTATCTAATTTCAGGTATATTTTTATAATTTGATTGAATTGGGGAAAACTTGGGGGAAATTCCGGTACTTATATTTTCTGTAAATGTTATATTCGTTTTGAGTGTCATCCCTCAGAAGGGTGACACCCGGGTCAGAATCCACCCTCTTTCTCCCCTACTTGTAGTGACGCTACTGAGTTTTATTTTCTGAATTGTCTTCTCCTTTTATTGCCGCTTTTTGCAAACCTCGTAATCACTTTATCTATATCAATTGTAATATTCCTGTGAATATGCATACGTGCAAGACCAACAAGACGATTTTCAGTCATTGTTGTCCTTAAATACGTCTTAAGGCGTCGCAGCGAGGAAAATGATCTTTCAGAGGATGCATTACTTACTGGAAGTGTTGCAAGGATTTGGACACATTTTCGTATGATGGGAAATGCATCACAGCTAGGCAATACGTTTAAAGCAGTTACGGGAAGCTCTGCTTTCTTTCCCATTTCTTCAACCCATTTTTCCTTCCATAATAAGAGTTCATCTTTCAGCAGAAACTCGGCACTTCCTCTTTCGACGTCAAGGAGAAGTCCGAAGCGATCGAGGAGGGATGCTACAATTTCATCATTTTCTTCCAGATTTATCTTAACAATATTTTCTGGTATGATAATGAACAGCTGAAACGCGTCTAATGTTTCAGCTGAGAATCTTTCTCGCAAATCTGCTAGAACGAAGTCTAGAACAGGTGCATATACTGAAACCCTAAAATATTCTTCTGCTGAATTTGTATCGTAATTTGCACGATAGATTTGCCGTCCTTTACGGGAAGGGATCCGTGGAATGCTTAGCTCAATCTCTAGCTCTTCGGCTAAGTTTTGTGCTCGTTGCCAGATTCTGCTAAAGCTAGAACTTAAATTCTCTCTTCGTCTGGCTAGAATGCTTATTGTATTTTTTACCAGCACAGAACTTTCATGAATATCAAGGGCTTTCTTTTGCAACAATTTACTCAAAGAGTGAGTTAAGGACAGTATATCGCTGAGGCACAATATAGCCACTATAAATTGGGCGTTACAAACTGCTGTCACTAATGAAGTAGCCTTGCCAGCTGTGCTTGGATCACGCCATCCTGATATTTTTTCTAAGGTCTCAACTACCTTCGGGAGGTCGACAGAGAACTGAAGCACAGCCTTGTGTCTCTCCACCCACCGAGTCTCACATAAGGATGTCAGGGCACAATCCAAGGTGCTCAAGAGAACAGTCTTCCTCTTTGGATGGGCCTTGAAAAAGGAAACTATTTCCTTTATAACTGCTACAGCATCTCGGATAGTGGGCACTTTTGAACTGCATGAAATGGAATTATTCAGCTTGTGACTGTAGCAGGGTGTCTTGATGGCGTTTTTTGCTTCTTTCTGAACCTCCGCGACTGCACCGCGAACTTCAGAAAGCATGACCGCGCATCCATCTGTTCCTATTCCAACTCAGAGTTCTAAAGGAAGCTGCAGTCTATTTTTCAGTTGAAATAACACAATTTGACCGATAGCCTTACCGGTCAAGGACAACTCTGTTAGTGTGGCGGTTTCGTCTGTAGTTTCTTCGTTAGTGATTAATTTCTCTATAGCCTTCCAATCATCTTCCTCAGATCCATAATCACTATGTTTAGTGGGATCTATTTCTGAAAATGCATCTACGAAGGTTATAAAATCCTCACGAATGCCACCATCATTAACGTATCTAATCGTAAGGCTTAGTTGTGACGAGTGTGACAGATCTGTTGTCTCGTCAAAAAGTAGTGCATAATACTGCGACGCTCGCACGTTAGACAAAATCTTCTCCAATATTTCCTTTCCGCAGCATGAAATGAGAGCATTTTGTGTGGTCTTACTAATGTATGTCGCATTAGCGGAAGCTGACTGTAAGTGCTTCTCCAGTTTTTGGTCCCCAGCAGATACTCTAAATTTCAAAAGCTCTCTAAAATTCCCTTCGTTAACTGCTACGTCGGTGGCACCACCAGATGTATCAGCGTTTAAAAGTATTGACCCGTCATCTCGGTGTCCACGGAATGCAAGATTTTGCCGCCCGAGAAAAATAACTGTTTCAACAATCGGACGAAGACGTTCCCTATTTGCTTCTACCTCTTTGAGATGCTGCTCATTCACAAGATTAACTATTTCCAAGTCTGGCCTATCAAATGTTTGCAGGAATGCAATCCCCTGTTCTACTGCTCGTTTGTGGTAGTGATGATTAGAATGCAACTCCAAATCTCCATTGTGTCCTGCAATGTCCTTAAAGTTTAGCAACGGTTTAGTCACAAGCTTTTGCAAAGGCACTGTTTTTTGACTTCCACCGACGCCACCGATTGCAAAAAAAGGGCAGTACTTACAAAACAAACCTTGCTGAGCATGTGAAAACACAAGCCAAGGATATTTAATAAGATATTTATGAGAAAAATATCTTTTCACTACCTTTCCTTTGACCGTGTGCAAGGAAACTGGAAATTTGTAATCATCCTTGGGCCTCCAGGGGTTTGACAGTAGCTGGTATTTGGAGTAATCATCTATATTTTTACCTAAAAAATTTTCAATATCGTAAGGGACATTTGACTTTTTACATGCAGTAGAGTCGGCAGAAGGCAGAACAGTCATTTCTTCAGTATTTAATATATCACCTCCAACGGACTTGGAAGCTGCTTGAACAACGCAATCTGAAACATCACGCCTGTGGGGAGGCTGGAAAAAGGATTCAATGCATCTAGCTTCAGAGATTTGCTTCTTTGTTGATAAAAATTGTCCACTACCCTGCAGAAAAAAAAATTATTTTAATGAAGGTCAAATTGATTCATGGAATGGATCACTTCTCCCGTTGATCAGATCCCATGCCTTAGTCATTCTCGGAGTTTTATTATTTTGTTTTTAGAAATACGTAGTTGATTTTTTCTTCTTTCTTTCTAGATCAAATTTTAAGTGACATGTGTTAAATTTATCGTATACTTGTATAGGGTCAATTAAAATAAGAAAACAAGCATCTCATGTAGATTAAGGCTGAAAAGTACTACAAACTGTTATATCTCGTTCCTTTTTTTTAAATAAATATTTGATATAAAGTTTATTGAAATTACTTATAGGTTTTTTGTTACACACCGATAATTAAGTAGGCACATAAATTTTTAAAATTCTTCATTATTTTTGCTACAAAATTGACTTTGAAAACAGTAAGCTGTGAAACGTCATGTCACTTATAGTACTAAATTTTTTCACGTTCGCAGTTAAAGATTAAGTGTGTTTGAAATGTTCAAATTTCAACAAATAGTTCTCACTTTTTAAAACAAACAAAAGAAAACATGCGACTGAAGGGCTTTGTCGATTCAATCAAACCTAAGTTTTGCTCAGGTAGTACTATTTCTCTTAAAAGCTATTTTTTTGGGGAAAATTAAATCTGACATAAAACGCCTAGATGAAAAACGATATAAGAGCCAATGTTAAGAATTTGGAGAAAACTAATACAAATGAAGAAGAAAACTCTCATCTGATTTGGAACAAGAGATGATATTAGCAGGGTCAAGGCCACACATCTTTTTATCAGAGCCAGACTGAATGTTATTTTTCAGACGAAAAAAGAAACTTATGAAAAAAAAATCACACCAAAGAATCATAGTGAAATTTAACTTCCACTGTACTGTCTTGTATTATACATTGAATCAACTTACAGTTATACTGATTTCTTGACTAGGCGTAGTTTCTCCAGATTGATCACCATATTTGATTTCAGAAGCGTCAAACTCATTCAGTTTCGTTGAAGAGAACTGTAAGGACGGTAATAAAAATATTTGTAAAACAACACACACACATACACTAGGGTTTCCGCTATGGTCGCATTTTTTCGCAAAATGCGAAAACACTATCTCAATAGCGAAAATGAAGTAAGGCATTTTCGCTTTTTTACGAAACAGTGAAACATATAGTCAGTTAGAAAGATATGTAAATAATCCAATATTTTCTATATAAATCAAAACAGAAGTAAATGTTTAGTATGCTTTTCATTAATTAAAAACATAACTAGTTCAAATAGTAATCTGAGTTGAAGAGTGAGCAATGCGTTGTACTAATTATAAAATAAGTTAATATATAATTTATTTTCATGGCTAAAACAATTGAAATGATGTACGATTGAATTTCAATTTATTTATTCTATTTTATACTGTAATATGAATCAACTTACTGTTCGACCTGTCGATTGTTCTGACATAGCCTCGGCCGATTGATCGTCATCTTCTATTTCAGAAGCAAAATTATCATTCAGTCTCGAGGGAGTGGAAATTGAAGTAGAAAGAGACACCTGTAAAGCCAATATAATTATTATTAAAATAAATAAATAAATAATCACATAGAGGGGGTTAAAAAGGAGTATCCGGCCCATAAATGAATATAACGTCTAACAGAGTCGAAGTTTGAACTGCAGTTACAATTTATGTATAAGTCAAAACAGAAGTAAATGCTAAAGTATGCTTTTCATTAATTGAAAACATAACTAGTCCAAATGGTAATCTGAATCTGAGTTGAAGCGTGAGTTATGCGTACTAATAATAAAATAAGTTAATGCATAATCTATTTTCATAGATAAAACAATTGAAATGACGGACGATTTAAATTCAATTTATTTATACTATTTTATAATGTAATGTAAATCAACTTACTGTTTGACCTGTCGATTGTCCTGACATAGCTTCGACCGATTGATCGTCATCTTCTATTTCAGAAGCAAAATTTTCATTCAGTCTCATGGGAGTGGAAATTGAAGTAGAAAGAGACATCTGTAAAGCCAATATTATAATTATTTTAAAAACCTCAAAAAAAAAAAAAAAAAAAAAAAAGAAAGAAAGGAAGAAAGAAAGAAATCACATAGAGGGAAAAAAATAGAAATATTCAGCTGTGCAAAAATGAATATAGCGTTTAACATAGTTGAAGTTTAAACTACAATTACAATTTTATATATAAGTCAAAACAGAAGTGTAAATGCTAAGTATGCTTTTCATTAATTAAAAACATAACTAGTCCAAATGGTGATCTGATTTAAAGCATGAGACACTATAAAATGTGGGAAATTTATAAATTGCAGTATTTGGAAATAATATTTTGGACATAAATATGTTTTGTTTTTTTATCCTTTCATTGAACAAGCATTTTTTTTCTTCAACAGCGATTTGTCACAAAAATGCAATTTAAAGCAAAAAGTTCGGCTTAAGCACCAAATGAGAGAAGTGTACAATGCTATTTCAGAAACAATCAATTTGTATTAATTATAGAATAAGTCAATAGTCAATGCACAATTAATTTTCATAGCTAAAACAATTGAAATGATGGACGCTTTAATTTCAATTTACTGATACTATTTTATAATGTAATATGAATCAAATTAAATTTACAGTTTGACTTGTCGACGGTCCTGACATTCCCTCGGAAGATTGATCCACATTTCTGTCATCCAGTTTCTTGGAGTCCGATGCGGAAGCTGAAAAAAACTTCTGCAAAGCTTTTGATTGTTTTTCATCTTCTTTTAATTGTCGTAATTTCCTTTTACGATTAAATGCGCCTGATGTTTTTTTACTGGTAGACATCAATCAAATTTTAAATGCACAAAACTAATTTTGACAGGAAACTTATCCAAGCCCAGTAAACACGAGTGATTCGGACAAAGACCAGGTTAGCCAGTTCCTAAAAATATGTCCCCCTTAACTCACGACGGAAAAATCAAACTATCAGTGGGAAATAACCCTATTAAAATATTCTTCACATCTGGCCGCAACCTGTTACAATTCTGGCAGCTCATCTCTACCTTTTAAAAGTGTTAAAAGGTTTCTAATTCTTTGGTATACTTCAAAGGATGTGTGGTCTTTGTCACTCTAATAAGAGGCTCTTACCTCTTTCCCTCATGGGAGAAGCTTACAATGAGCAAATACTGCTAAAGGTAGCTATGTCCAGTTTTAAAATCCATATGACCCTGTTTACTTTGCGTTCCTTCCTATTGTCCCTCACTTCAAAGGATAGACTACACTGTCACTAACACAGGACTGTTATCGCTTCTCAGAAATTCCCACGTTAAGCTTTTCCAGATGTTTTCATTATTTTACTGGAAGCATTTCAACTGTGAGAAAAAGTGCTTTTTCTGAGCAGCGCAAAAGTCCTGGTAACCGGAGTTGGACCATAAAAAATTGTTGCAAAATCTGGAGCCAATTAACACTTACATTATGTACATAACGTTATATGACATTTTAAGTTATTTTTTCTTGAAAATAAGGCGTCGCAATCGCAGTACGAAAATAAAACAATTGAACATATAATTACATTCCCTCTGAAATTAAAGGGAAAACTTTGCGGATATTGCGCCCCTTACAGTGCCTCGGATGCGCCCCTCTTCACACAGGTTGAAAACCAGTGAAGGAGAAAATTATTTTTTCTAAATATTTCCACTTTTTTTTGTACCAAATTTCAAAGCATTCCTTATGAATATAGAGGGAAAACTTATAAATTGCAGATATTGCGCCCATTTGAAGGTTGGGGATGCGCCCCTACAACATACAGGTTGAGAATCGGTGAAGGAGACAAATAATTTTTTCAAATTTTCTTTTTTTTTTTTTTTTTTTTTTGGTAACAAATTTCGAAACATTCCCTCTGAATGTAGAGGGAGAACTTATAAATTGTGGACATTGCGCTCCTTAGAAGACCGTGGATGTGCCCCACTATATGCATGTTGAGAACCGTTAAAGGAGACATATTTTTTCCAAATATTTTTTTTTTTGCTTCAAATTTGAAAACATTTCTCCTGAGTTCATAAAGAAAACCTATAGGTTGCAAATATTGCGCCCCTTAGAAGGCCTTGGATGCGCCCCTCTCCACACAGGTTGAAAACCAGTGAAGGAGAAAATTCTTTTTTCTAAATATTTCCATTTTTTTTTGTTCCAAATTTCAAAGCATTACCTCTGAATTTAGAGGGGAAACTTATAAATTGCAGATATTGCATGCGCCCCTTAGAATGTCGGGGATGAGCCTCCCCCCCCCCTCCATACAGGTTGAGAACCAGTGAAGGAGAAAATTGGTTTTCCTTTCTATTTTCTCTTTTATTTTATTTTTTGTAACAAATTTTAAAGCATTTCTTCTTAATTTAGAGGGAAAAAACTTATAAATTGCAGATGTTGCGCCCCTTTGAAGGTTTGGGATGCGCCCCCACTACATACAGGTTGAGAACCGGTGAAGGAGACAAATAATCCCCCCCCTCCTTTTTTTTAAACAAATTACAAACTAAAGTCAAAACAAACAACGTAAGTAGAAGCACAAATTTGTAAATTACCGCAGACACGTGTTTCGGCGTTACAGGGAACGCCTTTTTCAATGCAAAAAATAATGAGCTTATGGATGAAAAGACATCCGACAAAAGCCAAGAACAAAAAAGCATGCAGCTTAAAAGATAAAAACAGCGGATTAGCCAAACACCAATGACAAAGTTATAAACCGATCAGGAACCAATAGGAATGCAAGCAAAGGCCAGGAGCTTTCTCTTATGTACGAACCCAGAAAGAAAGAATTCAATTGGACAAGGATTAAGCCGAAGCTTAAACAAAAAGAAAAGAAATTGTCAGTAACCGTGAACCGCAAGAAAGGAAAAGCAGAATGGAAAACCATGAAATAAAATAAACAGAAACAAAAAATATTCGAAAAAAGGAAAAATAAAGATAAATAGAAGAAAATTGGGGGGGGGGGGTGTCAATCAAGACATAAAGGTAAAAATAAACAAAGGAAGATAGATAAAAATGAGTGGGAAAAAAGGGGAGTATTAAAGATATGGGAGCCAAATGTTAGAAAAATATGGAACTGAACTAAGATCGTTAACTAAGTTAGAACTGTTCCTCAAAATATGAAAGGATTCCCAAAAGACAAGATCTGATGAATTGGGGCATTTTTGGATAATCTGATAAGAGTTAAAATCAAAAGAGTGATTCGAATCCCAACAATGTTGAGCAATACTAGACTTATTTAATTGTTGTTTTTTCACATAATTTTGATGCTCTTTCAAGCGAATTTTTAAAGCACGCCGAGTCTGTCCAATATAGGCAAGTTTACAACTACAATTAATTCTATAAATTCCACAACAATTAAGAGGGTGAATAGGATCTTTAAGAGAAGAGAATGAAAGTTTATTAATAGGAGAAAACACCACCTGGAATTGGAAACGTTTTAGAATCTTAGCAACCTGATAGCTTACAGATGGAAAGAATGGCAAAACAACCAAATTCTTTTTGATGAAGGTTCGGTTAAGAACATTAGTTTGGGATTTATTTGAAAGTTTTTTATAAATGGAATCAATCAAAGTTGGCGGATAGTCTCTATCAATTGCCACAGCTTTAAGATAATTAAGTTCCACTTTAAGAAGTTCCGACGAAGAACAAATATTAATTGCGCGATAAACAAGAGAATTGAAAGCAGAATATTTTTGATTTGGAGGATGAGACGATAGTCTATGAGGAGGTAAAGAGACAGCAAAAGGTTTGCGATAAACAGTAGTTTCAAAACCAATTTCAGTACGAGAAACAAGTACATCAAGAAATGAAATGCAGTTATTCCGTTCTTTCTCACAAGAAAACTGAATATGAGGATCAATGGAGTTTAAAATAGATAAAACCTCATCACTCTCAAACTGATTCTGGTTCATTAGAACAAAACAATCATCAACATACCGAACATAAAATTGGAACTGCAGTTTTTGGAACAGCTTAACCTCAAAATAATGCATGTAAATATCACTAAGAATGGGGCTAAGTGGGTTACCCATAGCCAGACCATCTAACATAATATAAAAATTCCCATTAAAAACAAAAGAACATTGCTTAAGACAAGTACGGGTAAGGAAAATTAAATCCTCAATTTCCGTATTGGTGAAATGAAATTCAGAAAGTCTTCTACGAAGGCATAACAATGAACCCTCGACGGGAACGTTCGTAAATAAAGAGTTAACATCAAAAGAAGCCATAAAAGAATTATTTGGAACGAAAGTATGAATTTTTTTAACAAACTCAACAGAATTTTTAATAGTAAATAAATTGTGACTCCTAAGGGGAGAAAACACAGAGACTAAATATTTTGCAAGTTTGTACGAAGCCGTACCAATATTGGAAACAATCGGCCTGAAAGGAATACCAGCTTTATGCACCTTAGGTAAAGCATAAAATCTAGCACAATTAGCAATAGATGGAACAACAGAGCGTTTAACATTTGAAGGAATAGACTTAACAGACTTAACAGCAGATGCAATAGTTTTTAACTCTTTATCACTAGGATCTTTAGAAATTTCAATATATGGCCCAGAAGAAATCAAATCATAAGTTTTATCAACATAAGATGATTTGTCAAGAACAACAATTTGGCCACCCTTGTCAGCTTTGGTAACAACCAGATTAGAATTCGAAACTAAGTCTTTAACAGAACGGCTAACAGTATTAGCAAATACAGGTTTAGAAATTTTCGAGTTAAAGTCAATATTAGAAGCTATAAGATGCCGAATCGAATCTTTTTGAGAGGAAGTTAAGGCACTAAATTTAAAAGCTTTCTCAACAGGAGCAATAAGCTTTGAAAAAGAAGGATTAACACTCACAGCAAAATTATCATTACATTTTAGAGCCCCAATTTGAGAATTACTTAATGGAACGCTAGAAAGATTAACAACAACATTCTTATTAACAACAGGTAAATTATCAAGAGGAACGACATGAGAAGATTTACAAAGCATAGCTAATTTCTTTTTCAAAACAATTTGATGTTTATCAGAGGAACGAAGGGTTCTAGACCAAGAATTTCTGTCAATAATGTTAAAGTTGGGAATGGAATTAGAAACCGAAAGATGTAAATCATAAAGTTCACGTTCAATAAACGATAAATGTTTCCTAGTTTCCTGGATCGAAGCTCTGAGTAAAGCCAATTTCGACCGAAAGATTACTTTGTCAATTTTTACAGAACGTGGTAAATTACATTTCAAAGAAATAAAACTTCGGAATAATTTTCTTGCGCCTACACTCTTGAAGAAATTTTAAATGGTTCAAAAAACGAAATTTCTTAATCCGAAGATTGGCAAACCTATTGATTTGAGACATAATCAAAAGCAAAACCAAAACAAATGAAAGTAAACAAAATCAAACAATAACAGAATGAATAAGAAACAAGAAGTAAAAAGTCACGATCAAAATACAACAATAGACAAAAATTCCGAAAACAGAAAACAAAAACACAAATTGCATAAAAGGCGGAAAATGTAAACGTAAGGCCCGTTTATAAGCCAAAATAATAAGATAAATAGGTTTGCCAATCTTCGGATTAAGAAATTTCGTTTTTTTGAACCATTTAAAATTTCTTCAAGAGTGTAGGCGCAAGAAAAATTATTCCGAAGTTTATTTTCTTTGAAATGTAATTTACCACGTTCTGTAAAAATTGACAAAGTAATCTTTCGGTCGAAATTGGCTTTACTCAGAGCTTCGATCCAGGAAACTAGGAAACATTTATCGTTTATTGAACGTGAACTTTATGATTTACATCTTTCGGTTTCTAATTCCATTCCCAACTTTAACATTATTGACAGAAATTCTTGGTCTAGAACCCTTCGTTCCTCTGATAAACATCAAATTGTTTTGAAAAAGAAATTAGCTATGCTTTGTAAATCTTCTCATGTCGTTCCTCTTGATAATTTACCTGTTGTTAATAAGAATGTTGTTGTTAATCTTTCTAGCGTTCCATTAAGTAATTCTCAAATTGGGGCTCTAAAATGTAATGATAATTTTGCTGTGAGTGTTAATCCTTCTTTTTCAAAGCTTATTGCTCCTGTTGAGAAAGCTTTTAAATTTAGTGCCTTAACTTCCTCTCAAAAAGATTCGATTCGGCATCTTATAGCTTCTAATATTGACTTTAACTCGAAAATTTCTAAACCTGTATTTGCTAATACTGTTAGCCGTTCTGTTAAAGACTTAGTTTCGAATTCTAATCTGGTTGTTACCAAAGCTGACAAGGGTGGCCAAATTGTTGTTCTTGACAAATCATCTTATGTTGATTAAAACTTATGATTTGATTTCTTCTGGGCCATATATTGAAATTTCTAAAGATCCTAGTGATAAAGAGTTTAAAAACTATTGCATCTGCTGTTAAGTCTGTTAAGTCTATTCCTTCAAATGTTAAACGCTCTGTTGTTCCATCTATTGCTAATTGTGCTAGATTTTATGCTTTACCTAAGGTGCATAAAGCTGGTATTCCTTTCAGGGCCGATTGTTTCCAATATTGGTACGGCTTCGTACAAACTTGCAAAATATTTAGTCTCTGTGTTTTCTCCCCTTAGGAGTCACAATTTATTTACTATTAAAAATTCTGTTGAGTTTGTTAAAAAAATTCATACTTTCGTTCCAAATAATTCTTTTATGGCTTCTTTTGATGTTAACTCTTTATTTACGAACGTTCCCGTCGAGGGTTCATTGTTATGCCTTCGTAGAAGACTTTCTGAATTTCATTTCACCAATACGGAAATTGAGGATTTAATTTTCCTTACCCGTACTTGTCTTAAGCAATGTTCTTTTGTTTTTAATGGGAATTTTTATATTATGTTAGATGGTCTGGGCTATGGGTAACCCACTTAGCCCCATTCTTAGTGATATTTACATGCATTATTTTGAGGTTAAGCTGTTCCAAAAACTGCAGTTCCAATTTTATGTTCGGTATGTTGATGATTGTTTTGTTCTAATGAACCAGAATCAGTTTGAGAGTGATGAGGTTTTATCTATTTTAAACTCCATTGATCCTCATATTCAGTTTTCTTGTGAGAAAGAACGGAATAACTGCATTTCATTTCTTGATGTACTTGTTTCTCGTACTGAAATTGGTTTTGAAACTACTGTTTATCGCAAACCTTTTGCTGTCTCTTTACCTCCTCATAGACTATCGTCTCATCCTCCAAATCAAAAATATTCTGCTTTCAATTCTCTTGTTTATCGCGCAATTAATATTTGTTCTTCGTCGGAACTTCTTAAAGTGGAACTTAATTATCTTAAAGCTGTGGCAATTGATAGAGACTATCCGCCAACTTTGATTGATTCCATTTATAAAAAACTTTCAAATAAATCCCAAACTAATGTTCTTAACCGAACCTTCATCAAAAAGAATTTGGTTGTTTTGCCATTCTTTCCATCTGTAAGCTATCAGGTTGCTAAGATTCTAAAACGTTTCCAATTCCAGGTGGTGTTTTTCTCCTATTAATAAACTTTCATTCTCTTCTCTTAAAGATCCTATTCACCCTCTTAATTGTTGTGGAATTTATAGAATTAATTGTAGTTGTAAACTTGCCTATATTGGACAGACTCGGCGTGCTTTAAAAATTCGCTTGAAAGAGCATCAAAATTATGTGAAAAAACAACAATTAAATAAGTCTAGTATTGCTCAACATTGTTGGGATTCGAATCACTCTTTTGATTTTAACTCTTATCAGATTATCCAAAAATGCCCCAATTCATCAGATCTTGACTTTTGGGAATCCTTTCATATTTTGAGGAACAGTTTCTAACTTAGTTAACGATCTTAGTTCAGTTTCCATATTTTTCAAACATTTGGCTCCCATATCTTTAATACTCCCCTTTTTTTCCCACTCATTTTTATCTATCTTCCTTTGTTTATTTTTACCTTTATGTCTTGATTGACACCCCCCCCCCCCCCCCCAATTTTCTTCTATTTATCTTTATTTTTCCTTTTTTCGAATATTTTTTTGTTTCTGTTTATTTTATTTCATGGTTTTCCATTCTGCTTTTCCTTTCTTGCGGTTCACGGTTACTGACAATTTCTTTTCTTTTTGTTTAAGCTTCGGCTTAATCCTTGTCCAATTGAATTCTTTCTTTCTGGGTTCGTACATAAGAGAAAGCTCCTGGCCTTTGCTTGCATTCCTATTGGTTCCTGATCGGTTTATAACTTTGTCATTGGTGTTTGGCTAATCCGCTGTTTTTATCTTTTAAGCTGCATGCTTTTTTGTTCTTGGCTTTTGTCGGATGTCTTTTCATCCATAAGCTCATTATTTTTTGCATTGAAAAAGGCGTTCCCTGTAACGCCGAAACACGTGTCTGCGGTAATTTACAAATTTGTGCTTCTACTTACGTTGTTTGTTTTGACTTTACTATTCAGCACAAAGGTATTTATTTATCTTATTATTTTGGCTTAAAACGGGCCTTACGTTTACATTTTCCGCCTTTTATGCAATTTGTGTTTTTGTTTTCTGTTTTCGGAATTTTTGTCTATTGTTGTATTTTGATCGTGACTTTTTACTTCTTGTTTCTTATTCATTCTGTTATTGTTTGATTTTGTTTACTTTCATTTGTTTTGGTTTTGCTTTTGATTATGTCTCAAATCAATAGGTTTGCCAATCTTCGGATTAAGAAATTTCGTTTTTTTGAACCATTTAAAATTTCTTCAAGAGTGTAGGCGCAAGAAAATTATTCCGAAGTTTATTTCTTTGAAATGTAATTTACCACGTTCTGTAAAAATTGACAAAGTAATCTTTCGGTCGAAATTGGCTTTACTCAGAGCTTCGATCCAGGAAACTAGGAAACATTTATCGTTTATTGAACGTGAACTTTATGATTTACATCTTTCGGTTTCTAATTCCATTCCCAACTTTAACATTATTGACAGAAATTCTTGGTCTAGAACCCTTCGTTCCTCTGATAAACATCAAATTGTTTTGAAAAAGAAATTAGCTATGCTTTGTAAATCTTCTCATGTCGTTCCTCTTGATAATTTACCTGTTGTTAATAAGAATGTTGTTGTTAATCTTTCTAGCGTTCCATTAAGTAATTCTCAAATTGGGGCTCTAAAATGTAATGATAATTTTGCTGTGAGTGTTAATCCTTCTTTTTCAAAGCTTATTGCTCCTGTTGAGAAAGCTTTTAAATTTAGTGCCTTAACTTCCTCTCAAAAAGATTCGATTCGGCATCTTATAGCTTCTAATATTGACTTTAACTCGAAAATTTCTAACCTGTATTTGCTAATACTGTTAGCCGTTCTGTTAAAGACTTAGTTTCGAATTCTAATCTGGTTGTTACCAAAGCTGACAAGGGTGGCCAAATTGTTGTTCTTGACAAATCATCTTATGTTGATAAAACTTATGATTTGATTTCTTCTGGGCCATATATTGAAATTTCTAAAGATCCTAGTGATAAAGAGTTAAAAACTATTGCATCTGCTGTTAAGTCTGTTAAGTCTATTCCTTCAAATGTTAAACGCTCTGTTGTTCCATCTATTGCTAATTGTGCTAGATTTTATGCTTTACCTAAGGTGCATAAAGCTGGTATTCCTTTCAGGCCGATTGTTTCCAATATTGGTACGGCTTCGTACAAACTTGCAAAATATTTAGTCTCTGTGTTTTCTCCCCTTAGGAGTCACAATTTATTTACTATTAAAAATTCTGTTGAGTTTGTTAAAAAAATTCATACTTTCGTTCCAAATAATTCTTTTATGGCTTCTTTTGATGTTAACTCTTTATTTACGAACGTTCCCGTCGAGGGTTCATTGTTATGCCTTCGTAGAAGACTTTCTGAATTTCATTTCACCAATACGGAAATTGAGGATTTAATTTTCCTTACCCGTACTTGTCTTAAGCAATGTTCTTTTGTTTTTAATGGGAATTTTTATATTATGTTAGATGGTCTGGCTATGGGTAACCCACTTAGCCCCATTCTTAGTGATATTTACATGCATTATTTTGAGGTTAAGCTGTTCCAAAAACTGCAGTTCCAATTTTATGTTCGGTATGTTGATGATTGTTTTGTTCTAATGAACCAGAATCAGTTTGAGAGTGATGAGGTTTTATCTATTTTAAACTCCATTGATCCTCATATTCAGTTTTCTTGTGAGAAAGAACGGAATAACTGCATTTCATTTCTTGATGTACTTGTTTCTCGTACTGAAATTGGTTTTGAAACTACTGTTTATCGCAAACCTTTTGCTGTCTCTTTACCTCCTCATAGACTATCGTCTCATCCTCCAAATCAAAAATATTCTGCTTTCAATTCTCTTGTTTATCGCGCAATTAATATTTGTTCTTCGTCGGAACTTCTTAAAGTGGAACTTAATTATCTTAAAGCTGTGGCAATTGATAGAGACTATCCGCCAACTTTGATTGATTCCATTTATAAAAAACTTTCAAATAAATCCCAAACTAATGTTCTTAACCGAACCTTCATCAAAAAGAATTTGGTTGTTTTGCCATTCTTTCCATCTGTAAGCTATCAGGTTGCTAAGATTCTAAAACGTTTCCAATTCCAGGTGGTGTTTTCTCCTATTAATAAACTTTCATTCTCTTCTCTTAAAGATCCTATTCACCCTCTTAATTGTTGTGGAATTTATAGAATTAATTGTAGTTGTAAACTTGCCTATATTGGACAGACTCGGCGTGCTTTAAAAATTCGCTTGAAAGAGCATCAAATTATGTGAAAAAAACAACAATTAAATAAGTCTAGTATTGCTCAACATTGTTGGGATTCGAATCACTCTTTTGATTTTAACTCTTATCAGATTATCCAAAAATGCCCCAATTCATCAGATCTTGACTTTTGGGAATCCTTTCATATTTTGAGGAACAGTTCTAACTTAGTTAACGATCTTAGTTCAGTTCCATATTTTTCAAACATTTGGCTCCCATATCTTTAATACTCCCCTTTTTTCCCACTCATTTTTATCTATCTTCCTTTGTTTATTTTTACCTTTATGTCTTGATTGACACCCCCCCCCCCCCCCAATTTTCTTCTATTTATCTTTATTTTTCCTTTTTTCGAATATTTTTTGTTTCTGTTTATTTTATTTCATGGTTTTCCATTCTGCTTTTCCTTTCTTGCGGTTCACGGTTACTGACAATTTCTTTTCTTTTTGTTTAAGCTTCGGCTTAATCCTTGTCCAATTGAATTCTTTCTTTCTGGGTTCCGTACCTAAGCGAAAGCTCCTGACCTTTGCTTGTATTCCTATTGGTTCCTGAAAGGTTTATAACTTTGTCATTGGTGTTTGGCTAATCCGCTGTTTTTATCTTTTAAGCTGCATGCTTATCTGCTCTTGGCTTTTGTCGGATGTCTTTTCATCCATAAGCTCATTATTTTTGCATTGAAAAAGGCGTTCCCTGTAACGCCGAAACACGTGTCTGCTGTAATTTATAAATTTGTGCTTCTACTTACGTTGTTTGGTCTGACTTTACTAATGTTACACTCTAAAAAAATTCCGAAACGTTACTGGTTATTTCTGTGTTACATTTCGGGATTTTAAAGGTTTTTATCCACTTCCAGGAAAAATCAAGTATCACCGTCAACAAGTTTCCTCAATTGCTACAAGTTGCACGAATGCGGACATTTCACTCTTGTGAAAAAATATTTTTACCTCCCAGTTTAAATATTGGCTGAGCGTATTTATAAAGTGTATCGGCTTCAGTTCAATTACGGCCCGTTCATGCTAAATAAGTTTCCTAAGAGAGCGAATAAGCATGGCGTGCATTGCTTTGCAAGAAGCGCGGGCGAGTAAAATTCTCGTTATTTACCAGTAATCCTGGCTTAGCTTTGGCCATGTTTGCAGTAATGCTCTTGGAACTTCCTTGATAAATCAGGAAGATGCCAAGCTAATATAGTATACCTTCCTAAGTTTACTCTAATTTTCCAGAGACACGACTGGCTTGTAACGGGAAGATTTCTGAATTTTTCCTAAGTTTACTCTAATTTTGCAGAGACACGACTGGCTTGTAACGGGAAGATTTCTGAATTTTTCCTAAGTTTACTCTAATTTTCCAGAGACACGACTGGCTTGTAACGGGAAGATTTCTGAATTTTTCAGGAAGCTTCCAGAATAATATCAGGAAGGTTATTAAATTTTAGCGGAAAACGTTCCTGGATTTTGCAAGCTATGTTACTGGTAGAAGTTGGGCACATCAGCTGCCCATTATTTTCCAGGAACGTTTCTGAATCGTTTTTTACAGTACGTTTCGATAACTTTAAACGCTTCCATATTTTATGAGTGCTTTTTTCCCCTCTCAGGTGGATGAAAGACGTTAATGGTGTCTTGCTGTCTGTCAAAGAAGATGGACGAGTGTGGATGGTCCAAGGAACGTTAAATATTAGAAAGGTGGTCAAGACGGATGCGGGGAAGTATCAATGTATTGTCCGTAACAGCATTGGAGAAAGGAGGATTGAAAGTGCTCTTATAGTAACAGGTAGTTCATACGTTTAGTTAGACCAAAAATAAGGTGTTACTGAAGGTTTGGTGAGGTTGGTTAGACAGGTTGTGATTTTCCGTGTTCACAAATACACCACTGTGTTCGTCATCATATTTCAGACAATCTTAAAAATACACTATTCAGCTAGAATGATTTTAATTTATAATTGCAGCATCTTAGCACCCTTCAGTCTTTTCCAGATTCGCCACACTAAATTCACTATGCGAAATTAAAAAAGAGCAATTTTTTTTTTTTTTGTAATCTAATCGTGGTGAACTAACATTCAATCCAATTTATTTTATTTATTTTCCACTTTTTTCCCTCTCTTCTCATTTTTCTTAGGCATTTAAAAATTGTCACCTTAAATTTAGCTATTGTTGCACTAAAACTTTGTATAATGTGTTTCCTGACTTTTTAGTGCAAGTGCTGCTTCTGTTCATTAAAGTAGCACACGATTTGATTTGAAATTTATTACTTATTCCTTCGTTTTTTTGACAAAAGCCTGCCTGGCAATTCCTTAGTTGCTGACAAAAGTACAACACTATGTTTGTCAGCCGGTGCATTTTCGGTAAATAGTAGGAGTTTACGTATTTGAATCTTTTTATGCGAAAGCTTTCAAACTCTTATCTTTAAACTTTTGTTTAAAGGAGGTGACATAGTTGGTTTTTTGTGTTACGAAAAGTTACACATACACACTTATTGCTTTCTTTCTTTCTCGTTGTCCATGATTACGTGTACTGCTTTGAGTAGAGCTGTTGTTTATCAACAGTGTATCCCTTGAAACACGTGTGTTCAATCAACGCATTTCTGGTATTTTTCAGTCTTCTCATTTTTTTTAAATCTATATTCTTGATTGAAATTTGCAATTTTTTTAATAAGCCTTACACGTCTTAGCTGGGAGTCAGTTCGGTGTCCAGTAAGTACAATGCTTCGCACTTTGACGATTTAGACCCTATGACTGTCAGTCAGGTTGTGGTGTGCGGCAATATTAGTATCTGTACGACAACAATAATTTCCCTTCTTGCAATAGAATAAGATGAGGGACAGTGATACATATGTATATAATTTTACGCAAATAAATTAACGATAACCACAATCCTATGCTATTCAAAAGTAATTGATGAAAAAAAAAATGTTTTCCTGTACTACAAAAGTTTCACTTCTATTGAGTGTATTGACGACACAACCTGTTTTATGTAAAAGAAGCAGTCGAAAACTTTATACAACGAAATGAGTAAAAGTATGAAAACCTATATACATGTACGCTGCCGTGGGCAGGTAAACGGCAGTATCTGCTGAAATGAGTTTTTGAAATATTTGAAGAAATGTGTTTTGGATTCAATACTAACAATAGGGAAATGTTGGAATTAGACGTTTTTTCCATCTTTTTCTCAGTGGAAACCAAATAAGCAATTTTGTACAATAAAAATAAAGTACGATAGATGACAAAAATGCAAAAAAAAAAAAAAATGAAAAATAAAAAAACCTGCCCATGGCAGTACAAATAAAAGCAATTAAAAGAGTTAAAAAACGGAAACCCCGAAACTTGCTTTTTGCAGAGTTCTTTAAATTATTTTCAACTGCTTTTATTTGTACCTGTACACATGTTGTCATACTTTAACTTACATCCTGCTTTTCTTTCTTTTAATTTTCAATTTCGATGTAGACACTAACGTGATTATATACATTCATTACAACATCTTATAACTCATTTTTACTTAAACCATGCTAAGTATAATTGAAAGCAATGCTTAGACGTGTTCATATTATTATGCCCCCTTTTCAGCTCCGCTCTCCGTGAGTTTACTCCCACCACACCAAGTGCTCAACATAGGACAGGAGGCAACATTTACGTGCAATGTTTCAGGGTATCCAGTCCATGGAGTGTCCTGGCGAAAGGACCAGAGGCAGATAGTTGTATCCAATCGTGTCCAGCTCCTTTCCAGGGACGTCCTGCACATAGCATCACTCAGAAGAGAAGACCGTGGCATGTATCAGTGCTTCGTTTACAATGACCAAGATGGCGCTCAAGGAACTGCTGAACTTAAAATATCAGGTTGATAAAATTTATTATTACAAAGTTTAAGTAATTATGATTATGCGAAAGGAGTGGTCAACGAGATGCAAACAAATGGCAGTTTTGTTTGCATCTCTTTTAAAAATAGGCCGAACGAGTAAAGGGTTGGAGGGGGTTTCCTAAAGACAACCTCTGTTTTACAATTTATATCAACGTTTTTACAATAAATGAAAACAAAACATTATGTTAACACAAGAAAAATTTATTCGTTTAAACTCAATTTTGGAGAAAACTCAGGAGCAAAGTAAAACACCATTTTTGATTAAGAAGAACAATATAAGGGTTGAATACCTTATAAGTAAGGTTGAATTCCTTATAAGTAAGGTTGAATTCCTTATAAGTAAGGTTGAATACCTTATAAGTAAGTTTGAATACCTTATAAGTAAGGTTGAATTCCTTATAAGTAAGGTTGAATACTTTATAAGTAAGGTTGAATACCTTATAAGTAAGATTGAATTCCTTAAGAGTAAGATTGAATACCTTATAATTAAGGTTGAATATCTTATACGTAAGGGTGAATTCCTTATAAGTAAGGTTGAATTCCTTATAAGTAAGGTTGAATACCTTATAAGTAAGGTTGAATTCCTTATAAGTAAGGTTGAATACCTTATAAGTAAGGTTGAATTCCTTATAAATATGATTGAATACCTTATAAGTAAGGTTGAATACCTGACTCGTCATACAACCATTAGTTTGACTTAATACTTACATTTTTTTTTTTTTTTTGCTGAAATTACGATACTGTTATGATGATTGTCAAAAACTTATAGTTCGCGTTTTTATACGTATTTCAAATATAAATTATGCAATATAATTTATTGTTCATGCAGTAATGTATTTTTTTCGGAAGGATAAAAAATAACAGCATCGCGAAAGCAGAACAGTGTTTGTTCCATTTTATGAAATTGTAGCGGTAAGTGCACAAAAGTCTGCACCACATATACTAGAAATAGGCAAATATTTTTGTACTATATGTTTCGAATAACAAAAGCGAAAATACATTTGCTCTTTTCTTCCTAAAAAGGTTTGTTGCTGTTTTTGTTGTTCCTTTAGTTTCAAATATGTTGAAACATTTTCTTTCACCAAGTTTTCATTTTATTTACTTATTATCTTTGTATTGTTATTTTTCTATATTTCTACTGGTCATAGGGAAAGTAATTTAAAATCTCCGATTCAGTGCAAAAGATAGTATTGTTGTTTGTGTTACGATGGAGAATGTAGGCTTTAATTACGAAATGTTTCTAAATCATGCTGTATGAAGGCACATACTAGAATCCCTGCAGACGATACCCTGCGACTAGTATATTGCTGACGATTTTTTTTTTTTTTTTGTACTTTCCGTGAACGTGATTTACGGGCACTCTACTGAAGTTTACAGTTTAGAAAGCTTAAATAAAATCTTTTGGGGATAATTTTATTTAAATTTTTTAAACTACACAAAATGACCGAAAATAGGTTCTATATTTATGTCAGGTACTAGTAACTGAGCGTATTTGTATTGTTTATTTCAAGTACTTGTGTAAAATTATATTCTTGTTTTTGCAAAACTAATTTTTAATATAGATTTTGGAAATAGTTGTCGTTATTTTGATATTATTTATTTTGCTTTGAAAGTGTTTTTTACGCCTTTTCTATGTTTAATTAAACACCATATGTTAAAGTACAGTTAAAATAAAATGTGCTTATTTTAAAAATTAATTCCTTTTTTTTCTCTCTTTCTTTTTAAAATGTTCCAATCTCAGTCTTGAGTTCAAGTAATACAGGGTCCATTATGAAAGTAATGAGCATTTAATGGCAAAATTTGTTTATTGATCGTAATTTGTACAAATGTTCAATATTCTTCAAAATACATTCCTCCAGCATCAATACACTTGCGGAGACGTGTTAGCCACGCCTGAAAGGCACCCTGAAACTCCTTGAAGGGAATGTCTCTCAGGAACGTTGTAACATGGTGTTGGATGTTTTCCACGATTTCCCAATGTTTTCCTTTCATCTTTCTCTTGAGTCGCTGAAACAAAAATAAGTCACATGGAGCTAAGTCGGGACTGTAAGGGGGTGAGGGATCACCGGGGTGTTGCTCCGGGCCAGGAAATTGGTAATGATGAAGGCTTTGTGACTTGAAATGCAATCGTCCTTGAAGGCTTCTTGCAACATCTGGAATGTTTCGGTTGCATTTTTTCCAAGCCTCACGCAAAACTTTACGGCGTTTCGTTGTTTAAGCGAAAGCTCCATCGTGTCATGTTACAAAAGTTGAAAACACACTTCAAGCGGAGGCACGTATCTCCTCTCACACTGCTCGAACTCAACTGACGACCGGATGCATTGAAAGGGCATGTCCCCCCACCACATTTTCCAGCCAGTTTTACCGTGCTGCCATCTATCGTCGCGTCACAATAACATTATGCTCATTCCTTTCATAATGGACCCTGTATGATTTGAAATTGTCTAAATTGAATATAATTTATTTTTTTATATTTTTTATTATATTTTTTGTTGTACCTTTCAGATGTCCCACCTTCAATTATATCCGTTTTCCCGGAACAAACCGCTCATCCAGGAGAGACAATCTCCCTAAAATGCACATCGTCTGGTAATCCTATACCTCGCGTTACTTGGTATCTCGACGGTTCCGTTGTGGGAAGAAGTGCCAGAACTGCTCTAGGAGATTACGTCACGGAACATGGTCATGTGATAAGCTTCTTGAATCTGACAGAAACAAGGCCAGAGGATGGTGGAGAGTATAAGTGTCACGTGGGCAATGATGTCGGCAGTACGTCACATGCTGCTCGACTAAATGTGTACGGACCTGTATTTGTGAGACCTATGCCTAATATAACTGCAATATCTGGCGAAGATCTGACCGTGAGATGTCCTTATGGAGGTTACCCTATCAAAGGGGTCCGATGGAATAAAGGTAATTATAGTTTTAAAATTACGCCTGTTTGGAAAAAAAAATAAAAAGTGCACAAGCCCATCATTTAGAATTTTCCCGGGGGGGGGGGGGTTGCAAAGCGTATATACTCGATGCAAAGTTCATTGGAAAACAAAAAAAAAAACCATCATATTTCTATATACAAACGGGAATTCTTCAAAGAAGAAGGAGGGGAAGAGGCTAATGAGAAAAAATGTATGAAATCGTGAATGGGTCATTTTCCAGAAAACGTAACTTTTGAACAAAAATATTTTTAAATTTCGAAACCTTTTGTTTTCTGTTTTTTTCACTCTTAAATGAAAGTCTTACCTACTAGAAGTAACCATAAACAATGGCCCAGCCATGTTCCTATTATTTCACTCATAAAAAAAATAAATAAATAAAAAAATGCTTTGTTCACGGAAATTTAAAAAAAAAGAAAAAATAATTTTTAATGTTTAAAAATCGAGGCCAATTTAATATTAAAGTATTATTTCTTAAATTGTGAAAATAATCAGCTATTTTAATGATTAGAATGCCTATGATTGATGTATTTTTCCTCCATCATTTATTTTCACCTCAGAAATAATGTCATAGATAAGGTGTGTCACGGAGGTGAGGAATTTACATTAACACATTAACACATTACATACATTTTTAAGGTTTTTTTTTTCTTAGTTGCTATAATCTGCACATGTTAAGCATATGAAAACATGTTCAGTTCTCTATTTTTACATTAATTTGCATCCCTTGAGTTCTCGGAGGTGAGAAATCAGAATAACCACACTAAGTTTTTAAAGCGAAATCTATCTTCTTGGTTTTCGACAAAAATCTAACAACTTTACGTATGGCTGAAAATAAACAAGGCTGCTCCCATGTATCATGAAAGATAAAATTTGATGTCATTACTGCCACGTGTTAATGAGGAATGGCATTTTGTGTTTAGGTAACGGAGGTGAGAATTTATTGTGGGACATGACTCCTTGTCCTTCTAAAACAAAATAAAACACAACATTAAAAAAATGAATGTGTACTTAAACAATTATTATTTGAGACACTTCTGAAAGAAATAATAAATAAATAAGCATATACTTTTAATTAAACAATTTATTGGGCAACATAAACAGTCACGCAAGGTGTGTGACATGACAGGGAGGTAAGAATTCACATGTTTTGCACCAAAAATATATTCAAAAAAAATATTGTTAGAAAAATGTTGGCAGGTTTAAATAGATATATTTTTGATGAAATTAAAAATTCTGCCTTAAAGTTTTTACTGTAAAACGCATGTGACAGAAAAGTTACACTTTTTGAAGAATTACCCCAATATTTACCTTACTAATTAATCAGGTAAAAGCTTGTCTCTTAAAATACGTTGGACCACTTCTACAGTGATGAATGTCAGCTACTCGTTATATTTGTATATTAATCAATACAACGTATAGTATATTTTTATCTAACGCTGTTGAAATGTGCCTATCGAACACTAAACTGTTTAATGAAGTATTTAACACAATTATATACAGAATGGTATGTTATCTCAAAGCAATAGGCAAATTTAAACAAATGAGGAGCTATTACTGTCCAACCACGGATTGCATGGAATTTTCAAACGTCTAGATAAGACGAATCTATGTGAATAAGGGAGAAACGTAAAAATTTGATGCGCGTATTCCGCTCATTTGAATGAGACTCTGCTTCAAAAAAACTGGCATCGCTAAAAAATATTAGATTCGTCCGTTTCCGGATTTGTCTTTCCATACAATCCGTAGTCAGACAGTAGTGTAATCAAAATTAAGGTCTTATAAATCTTATCACTCAGCGTCTGAAAAGACCAAACTTGAATGCCAATTATAATCTTACCTGACACGAAGTATAATGAAGAATCGGCAAATCCAAATCTTTTGTGAAAATGCCATCCTATCATCGCTGATATCTTTGTATCACTTGAATAGTTTACATATTTAAATATGCGCTGTTGACAAGCATAGAAAGGAATAATTTCTGCACAAGTCTTTGTTTGAAGGGTATACAGGGCTTTAAAAGTTATGAAACGGAATGTACAGTGGTGGTAAAAAAAATGCATCACCCTCGCCGCAAAGGAGAGGAATATCATCCCGACTGCATTCAACACACAGTCAAGCATCCCGTATCCCAGATGACTTGGGGATGTATTTCTGACCAAGGAGTTGGTGGGCTTCACTTTGTGCAAGGAACAGTTAAGGTTTCGGTGTATATTGGCATTTTAGAGCAGAAATTGCTTCCTACTATCCGGGATCACTTTACTTCAGTTCCAAACGTCATTTTCCAAGATGATTCTTCTCCCTGCCATAGGGCAAAACTGGTAAGTAACAATTTAAAAACCTTTATCCTGCCATTAGACTTAAATTGACTTTAGAGTTAAACCTTCCATTAGACTTAAATGAGTTAAGTTTTTTTTTCCTCTAAACTCACACGCATGTTCAGAAATGGAAAAATGAGCATGGGGTCAGCAGTTTGCCTTGTCCCGGAAGCAACCCCGATCTACGTAAACAAATATCGGATTCCTGCTGTTAAATGTTTATTTCATCAGTTTTGCAGAATTTCATTTACATTCATCGTTCGACCAAAACTTTTCACATAATCCCATTGTTGTGAAAATGCGAGGGTGATGCATTTTTTTTTTACCAGCACTGTAAGTATAAAGAGTGGTCGGAAAGAAGTAATCTGGTATGGCGGATCATAAAATTGCTATCAAAACTGAAAGTTGTGATTTATTGCGCTTTCTGCTATTGGAACTTAGCCAGTGTGGTATTTTTACGCGTTTGCTGAGAACTAACGATGATTTTTTTATTCAGGTAACGTCAGTTATCGTGAATGACTCTAAACGTTCCTCTCTAGATGTGAGTTTCATTGGTGACTGACAGTAGAAAATGTGATATAGAACTAAAAAAAAATAGATTGTTAGTAATTTCAAAACCTATGTAGAACTTAATATTATTTATGAAAAGCCTTAATGGATGTTTTTGTAACATCTTAATCATAAAACACCGGTTGTACAGTACGCGTGGACTGATTGATTGGAATTGTCTCATTGTACAGCCAACAAGTTCAGAATATCCTTTAAATGAGTCATCTATCTTTCAAGCTGTTATATGATTGCTTAAAACGATTCATAATGGATAACTAAATGAAACTTGCAACATGCTATTAAAAGTATCGCCGCAAAGTATCAATAAACAAAAGTACTCACGTAAAAGTACCAACTAGATTAAAAAAAATAAATAAATAAATTTGCCGGTGTAAAAGTGACGTTTCTGTTAAAAGCTAAGTTATGCTTTAAATTTCTAACCAGCTCTAAAAATACAAGAAAGAAAACCACCCTAAAAAGAAACATGTAAAGAAATAAAATAAAAAATCATGTCACTTTATTATAAATTGAGAATCGTTTTGCAAAATTACGATCAAAAAGTTTTATGTTAGACAAAAAATAATCCTATATCGTCACAACTGGTGAGCATAATAATAGATAAAGATCTTTTGCCGTTTTTCATAAAGTAATATATTTAAGTGTTATTCTTTCGTACAGATACTGCCTTGCGTGACACTTTTTGTAAGTACCAAACGTAGCGTGTCAATAATCGTTTGATTTTATTACGATCACTAAAAGAAATTCCAAGATGCACGCAAACGTATAAATTAGCTAAGCAAAATATACACTGCAGCTACAGTTGTTCTAGAAGAGAAAGTTAAAAGCAAGGAGCTTCGGTCGCTAAATTATATAAAAAAAATCATAATAAAATAAATAAGTTAAAAAAAAGGGATTTTGATACCTAATTTATTTCAATTTAAAACACTTAACTTTTTGGTTATTTGTTACATTTTGAAATCTCTTGAGATGCATGTTTGAAAACTTAATGCTCATTAGTTCCACTATTTTCAACTGTTTTTGCCAATTAAATCATGCAATAGGAAGAATAAAGCTACAAAAGTTAAGATGCATTTAAACTTCGAAGGATAATAAATGACCAGAGCTTCAGGATCCAATTAATACTCTTGTACTTTTGTAAGTTGAAGACCATCTCTAAATGTTGGTGACTGAAATAATCTCGAAAATTACAGGACACAATTAGCAAAAAAAAAATAAATAAATAAATAAATAAATAAATAAATAAATAAAATAATCAGTATGTTCTTATTAGTACTGGGAAGATCTAGAGGTTAGTTCGGAAATCGTTCTGTTGGTTTTTCTTTTTTCATTTTAGTTTAATAGTGACTATTTGAAATTTACAGATGTTCCTAAGCATGGGAGTAAAAAATCGTTGCCCCAAATAATATTAGGATGCCTGATCAAAAAATGCTAACACCCATTTTTAGCAAAAAAAAAAAAAAAAAAAACCCATAAATTTTTGGTGAAATTCTGATCACTTGTGAAACAAGTCAAATGCAATCTTCTTTTCTTTAAAAATAAAATAAAATTTTCAATGGCTCACATTTTCAGTAATCATGAAGTTTTTATTTTTTTCAGACATTACATTTTTAGGCTAAGTGGCGCTCTGAATCAACCGTGGAGTTTTTTATAATCACAATGCCAACTAACCCCGGTCTCCCCGACTGTGCTGCTATACAGTATGATTTAGAAAAGTTTTTCAATGAAAGCCTACCTAGGACCTCATCGTTAAACGCGTTTTACTTATAACTTGAAAATGTGGACTTAAATCCCTTTGCTTCTCACTGCCTCATATGTAGTAATATGGATCTAACCCAGGTGACTTTATGTATGAATTAAAAAACAACGATTTTTCTTGTATACGATGTTTAATTGGAATGTAACCAGTAATTAATTCCATTTAAGTTTTACAATGCAATTGTTGTATTCAGTAAGTTACAGCCCTATTGCCAGGGCTTAGGCAGAAATACATAAAATACACCGCCAGTTCAGTCAATTCCATCCGAGGACTGCAGTTTCGTGCTTATTAGCCCTTTTTAGCCCGGCATAGGATTAACTGAGCGGAAAACTTCTGAAGGAAGCCAAGAGTGCCAAACAAACTGGTAGCTAATATATAGAATTAGCACTGACCAGACGAGTGACCGAAACAATGGTTCGGTTCAACTCGAATATTGCAGGCAAGGCAGGTATATTCAGTAAGTTACAGTTAGTTCAGTAAGTTTTCAGTAAGTTAGTTGTAACTTACTGAATATACCTGCAATATTGCCTTGCCTGCAATATTCAAGTTGAACCGAACCATTGTTTCGGTCACTCGTCTGGACAGTGCTAATTCTATATATTAGCTACCAGTTTGTTTGGCACTCTTGGCTTCCTTAAGAGGTTTTCCACCTCCAGCTCAGTTAATCCTATGCCGGGCTGATGAGTGCTAATAAGCACGAAACTGAAGCCCTCGGATGGAATTGACTGAGCTGGCGGTGTATTTCATGAATGCAATTGTTGGTTCGAAATCTCATGCTGGTGGCAATCATAGGGGTGTTATTGGAAAATGGGAAGAGATAATGGGGAACATAAAGCAAAATTGTAGGCTTTGGAATAATATAAAACTTAAAACAGGACCTTTAAAAATAATTTATTAAAGAATATTACTTTAATAAATTATTTTTAAGGGTCCTGTTTTAAGTTTTATATTATTTCAAAGCCTACAATTTTGCTTTATGTTCCCCATTATCTCTTCCCATTTTTCAATAACACCCCTATGATTGCCACCAGCATGAGATAAATGTCAGATTCATTTCCATGATCCATGTTAAAGATTTGCCTAGGTCGACTCTAAAAAATATAGATGCTAGCACCCATGAGATACAACAATCGACCAACGTTCCGTTTAAAGTTTCTAAGTTAACTAGAACAGCAGTAATAAAAATTTTAGATCGACTTCAGAAGTCTTTCCTCAAAACGAATTATTGCAGCCTGTGACTGACCGAACCTTTAATCTCTTGTTTCAAGAAAAGAACATCGCACCTGAAACTTGCTTTTGACTATCATTAAAGATAAAGTTGACAAACTCAGCTAAACAAATTCTAAACAAATGTAGAGTTTTGAGATTTATGTTAAGAAGGGAAACAATATTTTTAGTATTTCATATAAGTGATTCATCAAAAGTGATTAATCAATTAAATTTTTAAAATAAAATGGACTGTTTCGATGGACGCATTTGCATATCAGGCATATTATTAAATTAAAAAAAAAAATCAACGTACTTTTAAAGCAATTTCAATAGTAGACGCTGTATGTTCACGGTTTAAAATTTTAAGCCTTAATTGGTAAACATGTACATCCCTAGAATAAAAGACTTTCAAGAAAAAAATATTGAAATTTAGCACAATAATAAGTATCGAAAAGCAGCTTTGAAATGTGTACATTTTTATAGGGATCTTTTATTTAGAATCTATGTGTGAAGTTCGGGGGAAAATGACAAAAAGAGTAACGAAATAGTATAATTAAATGTCAAAGCTAACCACTTTTATTTCGCAATTTTCTTTAATTACAAAGTATTACTTGCAAATACACTATAACAAGTACATCTTCTGCATGTTTCTGATTGAAAAAGCATTATTTTTCATTATATTTTTTTAAAGAATTCGGAAACAATTAGATATCTAAAGTTTAAGAAAAATACCCGAGCTTCATTAAACTTTTTTATTTGCAGAGAAAAATGAGAGCAAGTAAATTAGCTTTTTTTTTTCCTTTTATTACACTCTTATTTATCATTAATAAGAGCGAAAACACCCATTTCCTACTTAAAATAAGTTGAAAATTAAACATTTAGAAAAACAGCTGCTATTAAAGTTTGTGATTCAAAGTTATTACACGACTTTGAAATAGAAAAATAATGGGATATTGAACAATGGTTCTGAGAAGGGACGCTACGATTAATTTGTGTTTATATTCATAGTAACCAGATTTTCTTATGCAAAACATTTAATTAAAAAACATTTCTGTTTCGCATTTTTAAAGTTTTAAAGAATCATCTATTTAATTCTTTTCTTTGTATAATTTAATGAATTTTACAGTCTAATAAGAAAATGGGCTTTTTTTAATTCATAATTTTTATTTTTGTTTTCTGAGAGTTGCATATCTTTTTGTTTGTTTGCAAAAATAAAACATTTTTAAACAACAATTTCATGTGTTCAGAAAGCTTTCTATAGATATTAAAGGTTTTTTTGTTTTAAAAAATTGATGTGGGAAAATGCTTTTCTTTTTCCTCTTACTTAAACGATAGAATTTTTCTTGTGTTAAAACATTTTCTTAATTGACAAATAAACTATTACAGTTTGTTTTATTTACCTTTCAAAAATCACTTGCATTTTTCTTCTTTTTTTTCATACTAAGTTCATCTTTCATGCGAGTTGTAGAATATTAAAAATCGAATTGCCAGTTTCAATCATATTTTCGTGTTTTTTTCTCCTTCATCAGTTTATTTTAAAAGTTAAAAACTAAATAAAAATATTAAGCGAGAAAATGATGTTTCGAATGAATTAATAATTACTTTTGTAAATAATTTTATTTGTTTTAAAGATTATTTATTTATTTTTTTTTTTTACTTGAATACCAACTTATCTCCTCGTGCACATACCACGCGTCACTATGCCCGAGGTCATTTTTGTTTTCCATGTATTTTGTACTATTGCATTTATTACATTTGGTTGGCGTTTAAAAATGGAAGGGAAAAGTTCTGACATTTGCATTATTGGCTACCAGAACCGTCAACTCGCCAACAGAGGACGTTTGAAACTACGTAAAAATTGACCGTTCGAAATGTCCTAATTTTTGCGGTGAATGGAGTTCTGTGGGACTTAACAGCACAAATATTTTAACTTACAGTTTGTAGTACTTCTTTTAACACTACAAATATAATACAATAAACTTATTCAACATATATCCTAAGAGGAAGACTTTCTGACGCCAAAACTGAGAAAAACTCCACATGTCCAGGGTCAGAAAGAAATACCTTGCTTACTTCAGATAGCTCCAGAATGCGTTTCATTGGTAATTTAAACTGCATATGATTTAAATGATGTGCTACAGAGTTAGGAAATAGGGCGCTGTGCACAGAACATATTTAAAGGTGTTACAAATAAGAAATAATCAAAAAAACAAAATCTACAAAAAAAAAAAAAAAAAAAACGGCTAATATGTCCCCTATACCGTTCAACCATGTTTTGTAATCGAAAAATCTTTTTCTCTACCGAACAGCGGAGTGAGCCTGTTAGAATTTGAAGAACAGATCACCAAATGCTGTGCTTGAGATCGGGCAGAGTTGCTGGAATACGGTGGTAGACGTTGCACTACCACTACATGCTCCTCCGTAATTTCCACTGCAATTCTTTATATTAGTTGGATGGAGCCCTGAAAATGCCAAATTCCAACAGACTCACGTGTCAGAGGTAGATAATATGAATTTCCGATTAGAAAACACTATACCGGGAATAGGGACTATTGGGCTAATTTTCATGTCGCTGTTGATCCATTAAATATATTTATGGCAACGCCGCCACAACCAGTAACTTTTTTGAACTGAAGGTTTTGCTCATTAATTATCAAGCGCATCAGTGGAAAATACATCTCCTCCGTATTTTTCACTACAATTCTTTTTATTAGTTGGATGGAGCCCTGAAAATACCAAATTCCAACAGACTCACGTTTTAGAGGTAGATAATATGAATTTCCGATTAGAAAACACTATACCGGGAAGGGGGACTATTGGGCTAATTTTCATGTCGCTGTTAATCCATTAAATATATTTATGGCAACGCCGCCACAACCAGTAACTTTTTTGAACTGAAGGTTTTGCTCATTAATTACCAAGCGCATCAGTGGAAAATACATCTTCTCCGTATTTTCCACTACAATTCTTTTTATTAGTGGGATGGAGCCCTGAAAATACCAAATTCCAACAGACTCACGTGTCAGAGGTAGATAATATGAATTTCCGATTAGAAAACACTATACCGGGAAGGGGGACTATTGGGCTAATTTTCATGTCGCTGTTAATCCATTAAATATATTTATGGCAACGCCGCCACAACCAGTAACTTTTTTGAACTGAAGGTTTTGCTCATTAATTATCAAGCGCATCAGTGGAAAATACAACTCCTCCGTATTTTCCACTGCAAATTCTTTTTATTAGTTGGATGGAGCCCTGAAAATACCAAATTCCAACAGACTCACGTGTCAGAGGTAGATAATATGAATTTCCGATTAGAAAACACTGTATACCGGGAAGCGGGACTATTGGGCTAATTTTCATGTCGCTGCTAATCCATTAAATATATTTATGGCAACGCCGCCACAACCAGTAACTTTTTTGAACTGAAGGTTTTGCTCATTAATTACCAAGCGCATCAGTTGAATTATCTGTAGTTCTAATTTCATCTCATTTGGACCAATTGAACGCATTCTATTATCATTTGAATTATGTAACTTATTTATTGCTGACGTTGTACAACGCATGGACCAGACACTTCTTAAATAACATTGCTGTGTGGTTTCAAATTATCTCTTCGCCTCCTGCAGATCGTTTTAACTTGTAGCAAAGTACCTTGTGTATAATTAAGAGAGGGGATTAATGCAATAGTTTCATTTTTACCGTATATAAAGTGTAGACAAAAGTAAATAATCACATAAGAAATAATATGTATGGCAAGGAGTATTTGTAAGAATATGTACGGCAAATGCATCGTACTTTGGCAGCTGTAATTTTTATGTTCGTTATTTAAACTATTATATGATATTAAGTACATTTTTCAATCAGTATAGCAGTTGTTACTTTCTTTCATCTAGCCATGTAATTTAATTTAAAAGTATGGAAAAAATTCTGACATAACATGAAACGTAGTCCAGGAAGATTGTAACAAATGTACTGAATAATGAAATATGTTTTTAACGACATGTTGAAATAACTGCTGTATGATAGTTAACATTGAAAATTTATTTTGTTTAATAATCGATAAAACTATGTCAGATAACAATTATTGCACTCTTTTCAGGTGGGATCTTACTACCATTGAATCATCGGCAAAAAGTCAGTCATGGTGGCATATTAACGATACAAAGTGTACAAAGAGCAGCAGATGAAGGTGAATATAGTTGTACTGTTAGAAGCATGGATGGATTATCAGCTTCTGGTAATACTCATGTTTCTGTGGTAGGTAAGTACAATTATAAACATCATATGTTCATCCAATAATGTATTTTTTTTTCAAAAAATACCTATCTAAAAAACTCTCTAGCCAATTGTAATTTGTTTCACCGAATAACTATGTTGAAAATTTTGCAAATTTTATCACCGGCTTAGATTTGTAAAATTTCCTACAGCTTTAACACTTGTTGAAGTGAAATAATACGCAGTAAGCGAGCGTCACAAATATTATTTTTCTTCAACATTTATTGTATCTTTGTAAAACTTGAAATGGTTGTTTAGAATGACAATAAGACATTTTGACAATGTATGTGCGGACAAAATTTTTTTAAAGGTTTTTTAAAGTAAAAAGCCATTTTTCCAGTAAACACTGACACACTGACAGTACATTCATTTTCCTTATTTTTCAACCTTTGTGGATCTAACTCTTCATTAAATACCAAAAGACGGTATGAACCTCCAAGTTGTAAATAAATTACTAAAAACAGGTTTTATCGGAAACTTTTTGAAAATTTCCTCCGAAAAACGTGCTTTTTGCTCCGTAAGTTTAATTGATCATTATTTCAAAACCACTCATTGCATATATATTATCTTTTAGAGGTTCATATATGGTAATATATCCAATTAACGTTTTCGCAAACTTTCAAATGTATATAGAGTAAATACCTTTTTTGGTAAAGTTGTTGGCGTAAGTAAAAACTTTAAAAACGTGGCTATGAGAATATCAAGAAAGGAAAAATAACTTCAATTATAAACAGTGCGTTTATGTTCATTAAATTGCTTCTAGTTTGCTCCATAATTCATCGATTAAATATTGAATGAAGAATATTGAAACTATCTAAATTTCTCAAGGTCTATTTTTTTCGTAAATTAGGAGGTTCAACTACCTTAATAGAATTGAAATGGTAATTTTTTCTTGTATTCCACAAGTCAGGGATGATAATTATACTTCATAATGGCAGTGGCGATACACACAAAAAGTTAATAACATGCATTAACAACACTATCTACAACAAAGCTAACGGAACAGTGAATCCAAATCCCACGGTGAACACTTCTTTATTCTTCTTTAATGTATAGGACATAATTCATGACATCTTCCGTATTACATTCGTAGTTCAAGACTGCATACACGTGAGGTTAAGGTATAACTCCACTGCGGAAGACATAACCCTAGAAGTTTACGCCGTGAGTTCCGGGTCACCATATTATGCGTATTTGAGTATGCACCTTTATTAAATACAGTCTTATTCCATGGACTGCATTAAAAAATTAAAAGTTGAGATGTATTTTTGTTGTGAATACTGGCCGAGTTAGAAATTTTCATCTAGGTATTTACATTATCTAACAAGCAGAGTATAGCTTTATTGAAAAGATGAATCTTGTTATCATTATTACATTTTTAAAAACTTTTTAGCAACATAATATTAAATACAATTCCCATAGCTAGTACAATGCAAAAAACATGTCCTATAACTCATAATAAATAAATTATTATTACACTTACCTAAACACATGACTAATTAAATGCCAGTTTAGTATTTGAGACGCAATCAGCCTGATTTTTTCAGTAACACATATATTAAACAAAACATAAATAGATAAAATTTCGGTCTTCCCGCTGCTCCTCTTGCGAAAACCGTCTCCAGGTTGCGTCCATATCATACACAGACACGCATACACACACACGCCTACACACACATACACACACTCATGCCTGCGCACAGACACACACGCCTACACACATACACACACTCATGCCTGCGCACAGACACAAACACATACACACACATACACACACTCATGCTTGCGCACAGGCACAAACACACACTCCTACACAAACACACACGCGCATTCATACACACACGCTCGTGATTGCGAAAAAAAAAATTTGAATTCAAGATGCCTAAAATTCAAATTAATATATATATATATATATCTATATATCTATATATATATATATATATATAATATAATTTGTTTTAGCATACTGTATTGTGTATTTCAGTTTCACCAATGATCGATCCGCATTTCTTTCGTGAAAGTAATACAGTAGACGAAGGAGCACGAACAAAGCTAGTGTGCATTGTTACAAGAGGAGATCCGCCTCTCAGGTTTCACTGGTTAAAGAACGGATTACCATTTCTGGCGCACGGAGATACAACTGTCCAAACCACAGAAGATTCTTCAATAGTCACCTTCAAGAAAGTAACTTCTTCAGACAGAGGACTCTACACATGTGTATCAACAAATGTAGCGTCTTCGGCGAATATGACGATGCAGCTGGTAGTAAACGGTACGGTAATATTTTTATCTATCTTTTTTTACAAATAATAAAGCTGAAAGTCTCTCTGTATTAACTGTTCGATCCGGTGGTGGTGCTGCCATCTATCGGTAGATAAAATAATGGAGGCAAGGCACTTAGTATGCAGTCCTCGACATAAATACAGTTGTAGTCAGTTGTGACTCTGAATAGGAATAGGAAGTCTCTCTGTCCGGAGGATGTCGGGATGTCGGCAGGATGTCCGTAGGATATCTGGATCTCAGTGACGCGTATAGCGCCTAGACCGTTCGGCCGAGTTTCATGAAATTTGGCACAAAGTTAGTTTGTAACATGGGGGTGTGCACCTTGAAGCGATTTTTCGAAAATTCGATTTGGTTCTTTTTCCATTCTAATTTTAAGAACAAAATTATCATAAGATGGACGAGTAAATTACGAAATTACCGTAACGTGGAACCATAACATGGGCACAAGCCAATTGGCGATGAAATTTACCATACATTATTTGTAAATATACAGGCAAAACAAAAGACGTTTTAATTTCTATTACGGGCAAAGCCATGCGGGTACCACTAGTTTTAAATAAGCAGGGCCACCAATGGGGTGATTTCCATCAGTCAAAAGTTCTACTTTTAGTCTTTGAAATGGATAGAATGAGCAAAAAAAAAAAAAAAAAAAAAAAAAAAAAAAAACAAAATACATGAACCGAGAAAATATTTTCATTTTCCCCAACAGTTTTTTTTTTTATTAATTTTTTCAAAAGTCCGATTTTTCAAACAAGGCGTGGTCTTTATGACGTCAGAAATGATACAATTTGGCGCATCTTTCTACTACGTTTCCACGTCATGATAATCAAGCAGCGAATTAAAATTGCGCTCTACGCTTGCTATCAACCATATCGTTGCCAGTACACGTGAGTAAAGATGCGAATTAAATATTTTGTTCTGTGAATGGCAACATTAACATTAAGTATAAACAATGAAAGCGCACCGATTTAAGTAATTTTTTAAAAATATTCAACTTAAATAAATTATTTAAAAAATGGTCAGATCCTATGTTTTTAAGCATGCTTTTTTTTTCAGAAAACAAAATACCTTTAAAACTTTGGGAACGACCCCATTGGACACATTCAGACGTTTACATCTATTCACTCACTTGCGCACGGACACACATACCCATGAATATAGCAACCGTTTTGCAGGGGTGCCCATCCCACCTAAATTACGGAAGAACCCCCAAAAGCATGAGCTCCCCTAAATGAGAAAAATACCGTTCAAAACAACCCCCCTTAAATTTCAATGGCGCAGCCTGCACCTTAATCCCCCCTCTCTAGGTGGGCACCCCTGCGTTTTTCAAAGCGTATCATTGTAGATCTTTTCAGTTTCTTGCATTTTTATTTTTGTTAAAATCTATATTGAAATAAAATGAATTAAAAAGAGTATTCGTCTTCATTAAAAATATCGAATAAGGCCTATAGCAATCGTTGTTGTAAAGCAACCTGGCTGTTAAAAAAGCCTCATATTTTACTGAAACACATTTGAACTTTAAGATATAAGTTACACACCTATTGGCAAATGGAACTGCAAGATGATACTAAACAACTCGCCTACATCAGTCAGATACTGCAGTTTCACTATTTTATTAGCTCACTAGAATTTAACAGCAATAAACGATCCGAAGACAATACATCTGTCATAAAAGCTGAGAATGTTTTCTTACTGGGAGCTGTTATTGCTGTAAATGCTTAAACAGATGGTTTATATTATGAAAATTTTAAGATGCGTTTTATGAACAAATAGCTGCATTTCTCTATTTCTTTATTCCTTATTATTTATTTGCTTCATTTAGTTAATCTTTTTTTTAGCACAAAAGTTTCGTTTTTGCAGAAAACAGAAAATTAAGAATCATGTTCTATCAATATTTTTCATTTGTAGGTTGTGAAACTCAGTAGAAAAATAAACTCATATGTTTTTACAAACTTCTTGGGGTGTTTTGATCTGTAATGTTTTTATACTCACATATGCATGATTCATCTGAGTAAATTTTTTATTCTAGCTAGTTTTGAATGATATTTATAAATTCCGATTTAATTTATCAAACTATAAAAAATTGGGGAAAATGAGCTGTTATCTGTATTTAAACATTATATAGAGTTAACGCTAAGAACCACACAAGAAAGATATTTATTTGTTAACAGAAGCAGCTTTAACTCTTAAAAATGCTTTGCAATCGTCCACGTTTTTAAACAAAGTAAAACAACAGTCATGCACGCAACAAATTAGTATTGTCAAACAAAAGTATGCCAAACTTTAGTTTTTTCAATGTATTTAATGTATTTTGTTTTAAAATAATGCACTTTTTCGTACCACCGAAAAACATTAGTTTTTCAAGATTTTTTTTTTTTTTTTTTTTTTTTTTTTTTGAGCCTCCCTCTTCAATCCTAATATCCTCTTTATATTTGATAAAATTGTATTCTAAGTATACTTATTCTAACTTATTTTTATTCATTACTATTTCCATAGTGCCACCACAATGGACCGTAGAACCTAAAAATGCTACAGTCGTATTAGGAAATACTGTATGGATGGACTGTGCAGCTGTTGGGTTTCCAGCTCCCAGTATTCTCTGGAAAAAATTGATTTATACAGGTACAAATATATGAAAGTTCTTAGTTTTTCTATTATGTAAACTGGAAAATACATATGAGTATTAAAATAAAATTTAATAACAAAATAAAAAAAGCGAATCTAAAGCCTCCTCTAATCGGGATGTAGCAGGTACTGTATACGCATTTATGGTGTCCAAAATGACATAGACTTAAGTACAGTACAACACAGGGTGTTGTTTCAAGAAAAAAACATGTATGGATTTATTTATTTATTTGTTATTGCTTTGATCACGAAACCATGAACAACCATTACATCTTAGAAGAAGAAAAAAATCCAAAGTTTCAAGTTTTTCAAGGCATAGCGGTTAAGGATATATTAATTGTAAAGAATCAATATAAATATATAGCTCTTGCGTATTTCAGACGATATGATGTAACTAATATTTAGAATGTGGATAATACTATCAATTTTACACTATCCATATTTTCTTTCGATGCAGAGTAAATAAAAATATGCACATGGAAACCTGCACATTTGATGAGTTAAAAATTGTCAATGTATTTGAAAGAAACTAACAAAAATATAACTATAAATACTTCTACATGATGTAATAATATACATCTTCATCCTATTGCAAGGACATTGTTACATATTAGGGCTACATCATTTTTTTTTTTTAACTTAAGAATTGGGATAATAAATGATTAAGACATTTGGAAATATTTATTGTAATTTTTAGTCCTATTTTTTTCCCCGACAGGATGGGAGCAGTTCTTCCCATATTTAAAAGTTAATATATTATAGTTTCCTTTGTATTAATAAGATATTATTGTTAAGTGTATTACAGGCACTAAAATTTGTTGAACTTAGTATAACGTTATTTATCGTTCCCTCATAAATTGGAAATTGGTTAAGATACTATTTTAGGGCGAAAACTTGTTGAGGAAATTTAACTCATTTAGGAAATCTTAAGTTTAATTATTAGTCCTTTTTTGGGAGGGGGGAGAGTACTTTCCGTTATTAAAAGTTAATTTAGTATGTTTCCTTTAGCCTCAAAAATGCAGTCAGAAGTTATTACACAACTTAATGTCGACACTAGCATTTGTCTGAAGTAGTCGGCAGTTCTTACCCACTGCCTCATAACGCACCAAGATACTATTTTTAAACAAGAAGACAATTAAAAACATGCAAATGAAAATAAACAGACGGCATTACGCCCCAAACACTTCAAACAATAAGCCCCAAATGATCTAATGTACTTCGCTCTTAAGTTAAAAAGTCAAATAAAAGCAACCTTTAAAAGTGTTTTATTCCGACCACGAAATGCGAAACGGTTAAGCCTCAAAAACGAAATGGCGATTGTTTCTGTTAGCACCGAAGATTAAAGCGCCAAAAAGCAGCGGAACGCGACAGCGACAATGTAAGCTCTTCACTGTTAAGTAAGAAAAGTAGCAATTCTTCTTTTCATGTTTCCGAGATGCTCATTCGTACTTTTCTCATTTATTAGAAATTTTGTTTCATTTCCCCACTTAATACTCACTTTTCTGGCTTTCATACTCCGTAATTACTTTGGTTTTGGCGCTTGTGCATTATGTTTCTAGCTCGAAGTGCTCTTTGCAGAAATTTATCTTTATGTCTCGTGTTTTAAATATTAGATAAACAGTTACTCAGAGCGTTTTTCCGTGTTTACTTTTATCTTCTACGTAATGAGTTTTTTTTTTTTTTTTTTGTTTTGTTTTAAACTTTGTACTTGAGTAAATAACTCTTTGCTTTAAAGAAAAATAATAAGTAATTTATTAGTACTTGTAATTTTATTAACTGAATGTACTTAATCGTTGTGTTTATTTTCCCTAGAGGGAAACATTGCTGCTCGTAGCTAATTGATTTGAATATAGCTCTAGCTTAATTCAGCGTTTACCCTAAACCATGTTAACTTCCTTGGTTTGGCTTCATTTTAAATATACTTTGGGTGCAACACCTCAAATGGGTGTCACCCGAAGGGATGGAGCCCCGATAGGAGGTAGCGGAAGGTCACTGTGATCTGCCAAAAACTTCATTTTTCGCCAAACTATGTCTGCGGATTCAACAACTATGAAGACATAGTTACAACATTACAATTTTACAATTTATTATTATTTTACAGTAAAAGTTAGGATAACGGCACCATTAACAGACATGCTTAAGACATCGCTCTTAAGTTGACCCAATTTTCTGAGAATTTTAATGTATTTAGACTTTTTAAACTATTTTTCTCTCTTGCAACTACATCTCATCTAACGTTTGGCTGCTTCTGGATCCATTGAATTAGTTGATTCTATTTTTATTTGCTCAATTTCTAAAAAAAATCCAACCCCCCAGTTACAGACACCGACAATTCTGATGATACCCAGTAACAGATAGGATGAGAAAAGGATGTGTAATGGACGGAATTCCCCTTTTCTCTTCAAAATGAGTTCTTTATTTTTTAATCTAATACTTATTTTAATAATATATAAATATTATATAAGTAATAATATATTATTACTTATATAAATTTATTTTTTAATCTTATAAAATTCAAATGAACATTAAACACCGGCAGACCTTGTGGTGGCTATTCATATCCTTCTACCACTACCTCCTAAATACCAACTGGCTCATAAAACTCACTCTGAGAATACAAGATGGTTGCACCATATTAATGGGCCGCAGCTTCATCAGTTTTACCCGCCTAAATGTATTATTATTTAAATCCAAACTTGAGACTGTGTGTTACTGGACCCTTGTATGTTACTGGTGCCGTTACCCTACAGGCAACAAGGATGCAAGCAATTTTTAACGTAACATTTCAGGATTTTATTTTATAACAGCGTATTTTGCGAGCCACCCTTCAAATGGGTGCAACCATAGACTAATAATAAGAATAGACCGAGCTATGGCATCCCTTTTTGCTGCTGATAAACCAAACCATGTGACTGGTGGATATCCTAGCAACGGCGGGCGTTGATCGTAGCAGACGATCAACGCCCGCGAGAAATAAAATAAATAGAATTGATGGAACACGGAAGAATGATATTTTATGGAGTCCGATTTGTAAATTTGTTATTCTAAGTTGTAAATATTTTGTTAATATAGTGAGTTTTTCGTTTAGATAGTACTGTGCATTTTCTTTAGTCAATTTCAATAACTCTCTGAGCAATTAAAGATACAAGCGCCCAAAAAGAATCGGCAAACGGTAAGATTTTTACCTATAATTTCAATTTAAGATACCGATTAGTAAATTTTTTCGTTAACGCAAAACGTTCACGCCACTACTTTCACGCCAACGCTGACGTAGCAGTTCCAAATGAAATAAAAGTTACTGAAAACTATGATCAAAAACTAGTTACTGGTGTCAAAGTAAAGCATAACTAAAAGAAAAACAATTCAATCTCTGCACCTGGAAAAAAAAATTATGATAAAAACACATTACGTCTTAAAATACATGTTGCCAAACTAAAGACAATGTTGCCATCTAGCAACCATGCTGCCAAAGTTTTCGCCAAGCCTCTCACCAGTCACATGATGTATCCATGAACCAATTTTTTCATCAGCAAGTCTGGGAAAGCTCGGTCTACTCTTATTATTAGTCTATGGGTGCAACCCAAGGACTGACCGCCACCTTACCTTTTCCACCTCGTAGTGACGCTACAGAATCTTATTTCAGACTTTTTCTTTCAGAAAACACCGCTGGTGATTTCACGTATGTGCATTCAAGTCCAAGAGCTCATCGTTACAATAATGGGACACTTGTCTTGTCCGACGCGGAAGAGAACGATGCCGGAGCGTATCTCTGTCAAGCCAATAATGGAATTGGAGCCGGACTTAGTAAAATAGTATCCCTGCAAGTGCTAGGTAGGTAGCACCATTTTAATCATACCAAACGTGTTACCAAGTAGATAATACTAGCAAAAGGATCGCTTATAACAAATGTAAGCAATAGTAAAAAAAAAAAAAGACAATAATAAAGTCGCTTCCTACTTTGACCTAATATATATATATATATATATATATATATATATATATATATATATATATATATATATATATATATATATATATATATATATATATATATATATATATATTTACTAGAGTATATATGTAATGGAAAATAATTTGGGACTCAAAATTCATACTGCTGACATAAATATTTCATTGTGTTGGTATTCGTTGTAACGGGATTTCCGTGTATATTTTATCTCCACACTGTAACAAATTTCGGAAACGTTTCTGGATATATCGGAAACGTTTCCGAAATAGTAGGAATCCTTCATCCAATAGCGAATACCTCAATATTCAGAAAGCTTTTTGTTATTTCAAGATATCTAGAAGCGGAAGTGATGACGCAACGTTTCGAAACCTATTTCATCCTTCCAACCCGGGCGCCAATGAGTCGGAAGTAACGAGAACTTATTTTTTTCTTATCTATGGTTGCTGCAGTCAGCAACTGTTTAGCATTGGATTACTTGTTATTTCATGTCTAGAGAGTAGTAAAATGTGTCGAAACTAATTTTACGCCTTTGCATTTTGGACTGCCCTTGATTTTTTAGACGATGTACGCAGCTATTAACCGTTTACCCGCCAATGTTCCAAAAATGGAACATCATATTTAAGTGAAAATTTTCCCAAGAAATAACGTTAAAATAAACAAGTTTTTTTTAACACAGTTTAGTCTTATTTCAAAGTATTTTTTGATTTCCTGCTTGATTGTTTATATGTTTTCAATTATTTATTGCGATTTTCCAAAGATGAGTGTTTTTTTAGCTTTTTGCAACTTTTTCTTATAAAATTTACCAAAAATTGGTTTTTTCAGAAAATGTGATGATATTTATTATAGTTGTGAAAAATACTTCAATATATGATTTTAAAATGCTTTTAGAAATGTACAATGATATTTCCGAAATGTGTACCCCTTCAAAATAGCATGTTCCAATTTTGGAACATTGGCGCTTTTAGGGAGTCAAATTTCCAAGAAGTAAATCGTTCGACTTCCAAGGGGAAATTTCATTTTTCGTAATATATGTTTCTTTTTTTTTTTTCTCATTTTGAATGTACTCTGATGTAGATGTTGGCAAAACCAAGTAAGTTTATATTTTGAAGGGATATGACGTTTCGTTAGCAAAGAAAATAATAACAGTCTTCTGTTTGACGGACTATATGGCTCCGAATCCACACCTGCTCGGACAGCTGCATTGTCACGTAATAATAAAAAATAATATTAGTGAGAGTTTTATTCTTCATATTTTAAATGCAGTTCAATAATTCGCTAGCTTTGTTTTCGGGCGAAAGGAAATTCTGTTTGACGTATACCAACTGTTCATAAATGTTAAAAAATGTCTACAAGATTTCTTACTGAGAACAAGCTGTGGCTTATTTAGAGACATTGTCAGATTCGGATTTGTCAGATGTAGATATATGCCAATTACCCCCTGATGAACTAGGCAATATCACTGAGGAAGAATAGATGTTGACAGAGATGAAATCCTACAATTTTTTGGTTTGTTGCTATTGAGTGGGTACCATTCTGTTCCTTCTGAAGATATGTATTGGAGCAGTGCAGAAGATACATCTGTGCCAATTGTACTAACAGTTATGCCTCAAAATCGTTTTCGAAAAATAAAAAACAATTTTCATTTGATGGACAACCATGAATTAAAACAAAATGACAAACTAAGAAAAGTTTTCCTTATTTACGAAGAATTGTGTAAAAACCCTCAACAATTTGGTGTATTTCATGAAAAATTAAGCATAGATGAATCTATGGTTCCCTACTACGGTCGGCCTTCATGTAAAATGTTTATTAGATGAAAACCAATAAGATTCGGCTTCAAAATTTGGATGCTGTGCTCTTCAAGTGGATACCCATATTCCATGGAGATTTATTCAGGCAAAAAAGAAGGATCCCCTGATGTGCAATTAGGATCCAGAGTTGTAAATGATCTATTATCAGTTTTGACTGACACGTCTAAGCATGAAGTATACTTTGATAACTTTTTTACATCATATGACTTAATTTCTCAGCTATCAAAAAAAAAAAGTGTACGAGCAACAGGAACAATTCGTGAAAACCGAACTGGCCATTGTCCACGGAAATCCAAAAAAGCCCTTTCTAAAGAAGATCGCGGAAATTTTGACTATCGATCTGATGGATCAGTGTACATGTGCAGCTGGAAAGATAATGCAGTGGTTACAGTAGCATCTAATTGTTATACACATGAGCCACTTGCATCTGTAAAATGTTACTCAAATGCGCAGAAATGCAAGATAGATGTGCCACAACCTCATCTTATCAAGAGATACAATGAAGAAATGGGGGGTGTGGACGTCTTGGATAAACTTTTAGGGAGCTACAGACCTCATTTGAGGAGTAAAAAATGGTGGTGGAATCTTTTTAGTAATGCGCTGAATATTTCAGTTGTAGCTAGTTGGTTACTTCATTGTGATTTACACGAAGTCAAGATGAAGCATTTAGAGTTCCGAAGAGAAATAACAACTCACCTCCTAAGAAGAAAAGTACGAGTGGAAAGTCCTCCAGGGCCTCGTTGTCATTTACATAAACGGTCAAGAATGTCTGACGGACATTATATTGTATCTGCATCCCAAGGACGTTGCGCGGTGTGCAAAAAAATACGACTAAGAAATGTTTCCATTGCGACAAACGACTTCACCAGCAACGCTTCCTTTCATATGATGGGCATTAGATATTTCTGTATTGGATTTCCTGAATTCTGATATGTACACAAATGCAATTTCAAATATTATTTTTTCCGCAATAAAGTATGCTAAGATAAAAACCGCATTCAAAACCTCTTAGTTTAAAAAAATTCTCTGAAAAAAAAAAAAAAACTTCATGCAAAACGCCAATGTTCCAAAAATGGAACACACTGAAAATCATAATAAAAAAATTTTTTCTGGAAATTTTATTTTATTTCTGTATTTACTAGACATAAATAGACACAATTTCAAAAAATTACTCAAATTTGATCATCCGTCAATAGTTCGGCGGTTAAACGGTTTAACCATTTGCTTCTTTATAATTTCCAATGCGACCATAATTAGATATATATTGTGTGTTCAAGCGTGAATAGTTTCAACACCCGTGTTTATACTTAATGAAACGAAACCCTTTGGATTACGTATTCAGTTGTAATGGAGGTACTTAGATTTTCTTCCGCTCATGTTCACTTGTAAGTATTAATGAATATTTTAAAACATGTTGTTATATACATTTATATTTTTGTTGATTTGCATTTGATGAGGCTAAAATTGTAACTGTTTTTGGGTTTATCGAATTAATTTCAAGTTATCCTACATGTGCGCAGTGTACTATTTGTTGTAACCAACTGAAACTGATTAAATACGCAAAAGAAATAAGATTTATATTTGAGAAGCAATCACAAAAGTTTTTTCGAAATACTTGGATGTACATACATTTTAGTTCAAAAAGAAAAAAAAATCAATTGTTTAATTCATTAAAAATATGGTAATGCAAATATTTTCTAGTATTGTAATATGCTTCACAAAAATTTGCCAGTATTATCTTTTTTTATTATAATTTATTCATTCGTTTAAAAATATTTATACCATTAGAAAATGACCATATTACCTATTAGTAAGAACATAGTTATGCAATTAATTCATCAGCTTATCCATTTTGTTAAATGTGGTTAACAATAAAAAAATTTCTTGACATTAGTTGTTCCGAAAATAACATTTCCTTCGTGGATAGACTAGTTTAATGTAGGACAGTCAGGAGGAATGAGTCAGTTGCAAAAATGGAACAGCTGCATTTACATGCCGAAATAAAAAGTAATATTATTTCATGTCATCGTTTTAAAAGTGATCATTTTTTAAATACTATGTTATTAATATGCAATGCACATATGGGGAGAAGACGAGGGGCGTTCACCACGCAGACTGTGCCATTGACATTTTCAAGGTGTTGCTTTTTTTAAGGGGGGGGGTCACTTTATATCATTTTATGGGTGCACCATCACTCTTATGGTGTGGGGGGGGGGACTCTCGTATATATGAAATGGAATAATCATGTAATAGAGTTCAATGTTTTAATAAATAAAATATATAATGCATTTTGCGCACACTCTAAAAATAAAATCAGTAACCTATTTTGATTAAGTATCTATATTTGTGATAAACTGGAAAAGGGCAAGAACAGAAGAATAAACCCGAATGGTTCCAGCAGGGGGACTTTGGTGTCATATTTAAATTCATCAATTTCTCTGTTGGTACTTTTCGGTACCTTTTGTTCGTCAAAGAAATTGACTTGACGTGAGCGAATTTCGAAACGCAAAGTGTAGGTAAGTTTTGTCAAATTTTATCCGAAAATAAAAGCTATCAAGTTTGATACAAGATATGTTTTTAAGTTCTGCATTAAAAATACAATATGTTGATAATTTTGTTTTGAAAATATTGAGAGAAAAACTGAAGTTTAATATTGTTTAACAAACAATCCCACTTTTGAGAAAGTACTCCCCTTCCTCCCCCGACGATTTTGTGATTATGAATGAAACTACTATATTATTTCATAAATTTTCAAAAATTTATAACTGTGCATATGTTATGCTGTTGTCATGCTATTTGTCATTAGAAATTCAAAAAAAAATCCACGAATGATTCTAAAATTGCTTGTATTATTGCTCTTAGATATGAAAGAATTGAAACTGATATGGTATGCAATACTATAATAAAGAATTATATTTTAGAAAAAATCACGGAAAAAGGATTCCGTAATTCTCGGAAACGTTTTTGAAAATTGTTTGGAGAATTCCGAAATACTCGGAAACGTTTTCGAAACTTTCATGAACCACAGCTGCACAGAATACTCAGAAACTTTTCTGGAAATTACGGAAAGAGGATTCCGAAATACTCAGAAACGTTTCTGAAAATTACAGAAAGAGGATTCCGAAATACTCAGACACGTTTCTGGACATTACAGAAAGAGGATTCCGAAATACTCAGAAACGTTTTTGAAAATTTCATGAACCGCAGCTGCACGATATACTCAGAAACGTTTCCGAATTTTTTTTACAGTGCACACATCTGAAATATTTGGGGGCAACTTTAAGATTTATATGTGTTAGCTGACAATTTTAAGCATTTGTGAAATGATGTATATTTTGAAACTCAATTAGCAAGATACTAATTCGCACAGAAATAAGAAAATCCAACTATGCAGTATTCTTTTTAACCAGAAAATCGACCGTCAAGATATGGCGGGTGGAAATTGCTTGTACATTTGAACGAAGAAATGACTTATTTTGTGATTTTTTGATAGTTGAAATTTTAACCCTCGCTCCAGTGGATGAACTCTAAACTCCAGTAGATAGCGTTCAATGTTCAACACTTTTTCGTTATTTCATTCTCCTTAAATGACAGTCTTACCAATAAAATAGTTAAGTTACTGGATTTAGTTCAGCCTTGTCACAATGAAGCCTTTTCCTGCATTTAAATCATTTTTCTTAAATATATTAGGAAAGTATCATGCCGTGGCGCGAGTTTCGTTGTTGAAAACGTCAGCCGCGTTACTTGATCATTAGCTTTTATGTATATTAGAATAAATATTTGGGTGGTTTATCGTCCTTTGGTGAAAACAAAATCAGTAACTTTTTCCCCCATAGGACGGTGATACACCACAATTCTTATATTGCTTTAAAAATTTGCATTAAAAAAAAACCATTGTTCAAAAAGACCTTTATAGACAATGATCATTTAGTTGATGGTTCACCTACATTTCAGAATAGAATGTGTTAAAAAAAACACTTATAGTTCATGTTCTAATCACATTGGAACGTTGGAACTAAATTTTATCTGATGCAGAAAAATCTGAAGGTTCTATAGGTATTTTCATATAATTTTTGCGAGCATTTTTTCCGTCCTCATATAATTAGATTTATGCAAAAATATTATTATTTTATTCTTTAATTTCAAATTATTCCTTTCAACCCCGACACAAAAGGACAAAAGGAGTTCTAAATTTAACAACTTGTGTATAGATGTGCGTATACATCAGTGACACTATCTGCGAGCTGTAAGACTGACCTCAGGGGCGGATTCAGGGGAGGGTCAAAGGGTTAGCTGACCTGTGAAGAATTTTATTATGATTATTACCAATCTTCAAACTTTTCGACTCGAAAAAATTATACATATAATTGATGTTAACCTGTTTTTTGCTTCGTCCTGTAAGGTATTTCTTCTCAGCACATCACAGTTCAAAGGATTCACTGAGTTTGTGCGCTATTGCTATTTTCAGTTTTTTTGTTCATTTTCAAAAGCACAATCATTTCTAATGAGTTTAACCATTGAAAAATTCTAGAAAAGGGGGGACTTAAATGGGTATTCATCTAATTGAAGGGCAGGGGGAGGGGGGGATTCCATCACCCTTGAGGGGATGGGCGCCCTTGCTTAAGAGAATTTTTTACATAGGAGATATCACGCAGGGCAATTGAAACTTGATCTGCCGTATAAATATTCCATCACCCTTGAGGGGATGGGCGCCCCTGCTTAAGAGATACTTTTTTTACATAGGAGATATCACGCAAGACAATTGAAACTTGATGCGCATTATAAATATTTCTGGATCCGCCCATGACACTGCGGTAATGAATAACTTGATAGAAAGTGTTGTTAGTTGTGACTCATTTGAGTTGACCGGTTTTTAAGGTTTTGCTGGATATTAGTTTTATATTACTCTAAACTGCTCTCCTAATGAGTTTCTAATTTTTTGACAGGAGCTTCTATATAAATAGAATGTCGCCATTTTGGGTCGGATTTTTCCTTTTTGAGGTGATAGGGTTACCAGAGCAAAGTTTCGGATTTCGCCAAATTAGCCAAAAATAATACTTTATTTAATAAACTGCTCACGAGCCACTAATAATTGCTCACAGTGAGAAATCACCAAACTCGATAACTTGCAAGAAAAGACAATCACTCAAATACGCGCTCCGATCCAAAAAGGCTGACCTAATGCTGATGCGTCGAATGGTATGTATTAGAGCCGCTATATAAATAGGCCGACGCATCAGCTTAAGTTTAGCCATTTTGGATCGAATTTTCATTGTTTTAACTGTTAAGGTTACTAAAGCAAAGTTTTGAATTTCGCCAAATTTGTCGAAAATAATATTTTGTTTAATAAACAATTCACGTGTGTGCCGCTAATAATTGCTCACAGTAAACAATCGCCAAACGCGATAACTCGCCAGAAAGACAACCACTCAAACACGCGCTCCGATCCAAAAAGGCTAATCTTAAGCTGATGCGTCGGCTCGTATGTATAGGGGCATTAGTATATATAAGGGCCTTACTTTTGACAAGTGGCATGAAATTTCTCTCCTACAAAATCAATAAAACACACTTTTGTGCTTAAACACAACTTCAAAACGTTAGAAAATGTAGATTTCAGAAAATAAAGAAAATAATCAAATAAACATCTCTATGTAATTTGATAAGAATTCGAAAGTTATTTCTTAGTATATGAAGTTTTGAGGCTTGCAAATTAACCCTTGTTAATTTTAAGAATGTTATTTTTCATACCATTTACATTTATCTCCAAAAATTGATTTTCTAAACTCTTACAAGCGCTTTATCCATGCTGCAAACACTTAACTTGATGTCAATCAGTTAATAAATCATTCTTCAGCTTCAAGTAAACTTTCTTAACTGAAGTTAATAATTATGTCTTTGAAAAGGATGTCAAAATGAGGGAGGGAATATTTTGCTTAAAATTCTTGTTAGTAGTTTCGAAAAATTGCCCTAACAAGAACAACCATAAGATGGTTAATATTTAAATGCACATAAGCTTATTCAACTCTATTAAAAGTTGTATTTTGATCAAATGTTGCTACTAAAAATGTGAAAATTTTCAATTTTTACAGTACCACGATTTACAATAGGGTACTCTCAGTAAAAGCTGCTGTTTTGGCCCTCACTAACAGATAATATATTTCACAGAAAAAAAAGAGGCCGTGGATACATATTTTTTTATGTAAGAAACCAAACATACTGATTTCTTGTGCAACAAATTATCAGTTCAACTTATTATTTTCTTTTCTAATAATAAAACATAACGTCTGTGTCTCTGGATCTATGGATGTCTGTTACGTGCATAGCGTCTAGATCGTTTGGCCGATTTTTATGAAATTCGGCACAAAATTAGTTCGTAGCATAGGTGTGAGCACTTTGAAGCGATTTTTTGAAAATTCGATTTCATTATTTTTTTATTCCAATTTTAAGCCTCCATTTGTGGATTTAATTTATCTGCAGCAATACCGGGCGAATTACCATAACATGGACGAGTAAAGTACTATAACGTGGACAAGCAAACAACCATAACATGGACGAGCAAATTAACATAGCATATTGGCAAGAAATTCATCATCCATTATTTGCAAACATACTGGCAAACCAAATGGAACTTTTATTTTTTTTATTACAGGCAAAGCAAGGCATGTACCGCTAGTAATTAATACATTAGTTGCCACGTGTGGGGGAAAATGGACGTTTTTCCGTGGAATGGCCTATTATTTACGAAAAAAGAGTTAGCGCTACATGTCGGCAACTCCATGAAACTCGAGATTTTCCCCCTTCTAACTATAACTTTATTTAATAAAATGGATTAAAATCTGAAAATATATGATTTTTCGATTTCGGGTCATTTTTTTTTGAAACACCCTGTACTATAATTAAAGTAGCAGGACTTAACAGTATTCTAAATGTAGACATTTTTTAAGAGACTGCAATGTAATAGTTTAAGAATACCATTGCAACGTAATATAAGTCCCTTCATCCTTTGAATACATACCAAGGAAATAATTATGCAAAAATTAAAAAAAATAAAGAAGTAGCAATGAAAAAATAAAGAAGTAGCAATGAAAAAATAAAGTAGCAATGAAAAAATAATACATCGAAACATTCTGCTTAGCGCATAAATTATTTGCCCTCGTCTTCCCGTTTTCCTAACATAAGGTCTTTATTCTTGAAATTTTAAGCAAAGTCGGAAGGTACCGATGGCTTCACTGTCTGTATATGGCAAAATAGTCATCTGCAAAGCATGCGGAACACATGTTAAATTTCTCGCCGAAACTGGCTACAGTTGGCGACTTTTCTTGAAACACACTTTAAGACCTTATATTTTGATATCGGGGACGAGGGGTCATATCAAACAAGTTTTCCCGCTCCAAAATAGGTTTTACTATAAATGAATAAATTAACCAACCTTTTGCTGCACACACGTGTTTCTGTCTAACAAATAAAACCATTTTTCAATGCAAATAAGTGTGCACTTTTGGATGAAAAGTCATCAAAGGAAAGCAACACGGTAGAACAGGTGACAGTACAAATACCAAAAAAATGCAAATCAACAAAACAAATAGACGAAAATGACACCTGGAGCCGAAATTTACTATATAATTCTATCAGGAAAAAGTCATCCGTCAGTTAATAAATTTCCAGGAAATCCCATAAACAGTGCAAGTTGTATAAAATTCAACCACTTCGAATAAATTAGCAATAAATTTACCGACGAGAAAAAAATGTTGAAGGAATGTAACAAATAGAGAAATTCAGAAAAAAAGAGTGAAAGATAAACAAATTGGAATTAGTTGTTTACAAAACAAAGTAATTTGCAATTTTTGTGCATCAAAATGTTACTAAATTGAATAATTAAATTTTCAAGCATAAAAGTATTTATTCGTTATTTATGTTTTACTATATTTTTCAATTGCTATACATTTAGTGTTTTTTCACTATTACACTATCATATTTATTATTGTTTTGGCAAATGTTTAAATGAGTTTTAAAACGTGAATGCTCATTTTTTAAGCAAACTCGTTCATTACTAATCACAAATGGTTAAGTTATTCCAGGGACAGAAACAAGGACCCCTCGGAGAGTGATGCCACTACCAATCACATTCCTCTCTGGTTAACCCTAGAGAAGTCGCGTTTCCTTTTGTTACGTTAGTGCTCTCGCGTCGGTCTTTTCCCCGCCGTAGCGATCCGTGAGATGAATGCAGAAGAAAGGAAGTGCCGGGGAGAAAATGACATCAGACTAGGATGGCGCGCTATTGGTCTAAATGACCAACATACATTTCCAAAAGCTATGCAACCTTGATATACCGAAGAAAATTCTCAGAACTAAGTGTGTGGGCTGGGGAGAGACTGACCCTCAGCTACACAGATGGGCCCCATTATTAGAATAAGGGGTGGTCGGATAGAGTGAAATATCTGACAATGGGCGAGGAATCGACCGAAGCGCGACTTCTCTAGGGTTAAAAATAAGGGTACGAAGAGCTCAATCCAACGTATGGATAAAACGGAGATTATAACACATAACGTGTGAAACACATATTTAAGAATGAAACATGTCGATTGTATAAAATTTGTGCTCTTAGCCTTAAAATATATGCGTCTATTTTCAACAGCGCTAGTTTCTGACAAGCATTGCATCTCAGTATCATAGCATTTTGTTTTCTATTTTTAGTACCACCTCGCTTCAAGGACGCATACCAGAGCAAAGCTACCAGGGAAGAACTGAACGTTACTTTGAAATGCGATGCTTCCGGCCACGCCCCAATCACCATTACTTGGCATAAAAATAAAACAGTTCTGGAAGCAAAAACAAATCCCAGGTAATTATTATTTCTCTAAAACTTATAAATAAAACATTTTTTTTTTAAATTCTCTTTTAAACTGCGAAACGCATTGCTTGCTGTTAAATAATATTTTTTGACAATCTTGGGGAGACGGTACCAGAAAAGTTGAAATAAAATCGTAAAGGATCATTGGAAATATATTTGGAATTTCATCTACATATTTATAAAATAATTCGGGGAGGGGGGGATTACACTTGAATTACTCTGAAGTTAAAATATTTGATTTAACTAATTTATTGAGATAATTAAAAAACTTTTAGAACATTTTCTGCTACAGCGATGCACATAATGCATTTTCAATCTAAAAACCAAGTATAACAACGAAAATAAGAAAAAATATATATATATACTATTTGAAAAACAATGAAAACCCATGCAACAGTTACGTAACAAATGGTTTCTACCAAAATACTGCCCGATCTTATTTTTACAGTGCTGCTGAATTTTCCGTATTATACTGGCTAAGTATTACTAAATAAAAATTTGAGAACTAATAACGCATTGCTGTGTTCATGACATTATTTATCACACAAATATAAACAAATAACGAAATACTTTTGCGTTTTAGCTTGAGATACACACCTTATCTTCAACTTCGTAGACATTTAAAAATCAAGGTTTGAGTCTGTGCATTAAATTGTTGATAGTCGGTACATTAAATTGAATCACAACGTCACGCAATTAGTGCAAAAATAATTTTTTTGACCTGATTTAACTTTTTCTAAATCAAAAACCGATCTAATGTAGCATAAATAAGCACCAATAACTTGATCCTGTTCGTAAAATGTCTCATTTTTTAAATGTTGTATCTCAGTAAAAAAAAAATAATTTTGAATTTTGACATCTTGAATTCAAATTATGTTTTTCGCAATTACGAGTGTGTGTATATAGGCATGTGTGTTTGAGTGTGGGGGTATGTGTGTTTGTGTGTAGGGGGTTTGTGTATGTGTGTGTAGGCATATGTGTTTATGTCTGTGTGGAGGCATGAATGTGTAGGTAGTTGTGTGTATGTGTGTTTGTATGTTTTTGTGTGTGTGTAGGTGTCTGTATGTATGCGTGTGTGTGTTTGTGTATGTATGTGTGTGTATGTGTGCGTGTGTGTGCAGTTGTGTATGGATGCGCATGTGTGTAGGACATGGATGCAACCTTTAGACGGCTTTCGCTATAGGAGCAGCATCATGAGGAGCCGGTCGACGGTGATGGTGCGGAAGGTGGCGGTAAGAAAATAAAAGGATAGGACGCCAAAAACAGTCAAATGAAAGCAATAAGCAATCGTAATTGCTAAAATAAAATATATACAAAATAATTTGAATTTTGACATCTTGAATTCAAATTATGCTTTTCGCAATCACGCGTGTGTGTATGTAGGCGTGTGTGTTTGTGTGGGGGGTATGTGTGTTTGTGTGGTAGAGGGTATGTGTATTAGGGTGTCTCGAAAAAAAAATCCGTTTTTCTTAATGCAAGACCTCTCAAAATTTGCGAAATCGATCGTAAATTACAAAAATAATTTAAAAAATGGAATAAAACTATATCTTCAGGGCTCTATCGATCGTCAAAGTTTTGAAAAATTGTCATTTTTATGGCAACTGAAAAAGAAGTACTGTGAATAAAGTTATAAATTTACTGTGAAATAAAAGCTCGACAGCTGAAATAAAAAGATCGTGATTCGTAATATCAACACGAACAGAAAAAAAAAAAAACATATGGTGATTACTACTGTAAATGCCTATATGGGAATAACCCCCATTTCCGCAGTAGAATCGTCCACGAAGCTTGGCGCCACGTCTCGATTTGCATGCAACAATATGTTACTGACGACTTCGACTTTGTTTGGTTTCAACTTGCTAATTCCTTTTACTTGTTTCGAGGGCTTTCTTGGCTTGACTCACGGGTGTTTTCTTCGTAGCCAAAGTAATTTTAATGCTATAAAAGTACAGTTGCAATTGTTAGTGTTATATGCCGATGTGCTATACTGGGACCCTACAAGGAACTTGATGATCGGCAGCTACCTACTGTAAAAGACGTCATAAAATTTATTTTATTTGTCAGGAGCGAACAGAAATATATGCATAATGGAAAGGACCCTTCCAGTTCACATATATATACAATTGTTTCTGAAAAAATCAACAGTATTTGGAAAAAGCTTCAATTCCAATCGTAACTAAGGAACGAGTAATTCAATTATTAAAATTCTATTTCGAAAAGTACGTCAATTTGAAACGATACCCCAGAAGCAAACGAAGTGATAGTTTTGAAAATAAACTGAAGTGCTTTTTAGAGTCATCTGAGAAGCTCTTCGACGTTGCGGCTTGTAAGTGCCCTATATTTGAGTCTTGTTCGTGTTTAAAACCTAAAAAAGTTCCCCTCAATGATAGAAAGTTCTTGTTGGATCAAAGAAATGACAGGAAAATGGTGATAAGAGGTGTCGATAAGAAAGAAACAGCTAGATTAATGAAACAACAGCAGAGAAAACTTGAAAGGGCAGCAAAAAAGTCTTCTACTGAAAATAACGATTCTGTCTCAGCAAATTTTGATGACGATTCGATGCGTGAATTTTCTCCAGAAACGTATCCCATAACAGAGACGAATACGGCCTCTACAGGGACACCATCAACTTCAACGACAAATAGGAATACACTGATCTTGCCAACAGTTGCTAAGGTCTGTGATAGATACGGTTTGTCGACGCGATCTGCTGCTGCTGTTGCTTCTGCAGTTTTAGCTGATGTCGGCTTGGTTTCAAAAGAAGATTTAACTCTAGTTGTTGATAAAAACAAAATCCACAGAGCTGTAGCTAAAGCTCGGAAAGAAGCTTCCAAAGATATTGGAAGTATTGTTATAAAAAGCATTTACTTTGATGGACGTAAAGACAAGACTGATAAATGAGAAAATAGGAGCTCGTTACCATCGCAAAGAAATTTTAGAAGAGCACATCTCAATTTTAGCAGAACCCGGATCAATTTAGTTGGGACACACAACGCCAAGTCTTGGCACTGCAAAGGCAATTCTAACTTCGATTACAGCTCTATTAGAAGGTCAATGCTTGAATTTAGAAGACGTGATTTGCGTTGGATGTGACGGAACTGCAATAAACACCGGTTGGAAGGGTGGCGTGATTCAATATTTAGAGGAGTATTTGGAAAGACCATTGTAATGGTGAGTGTGTATGCTTCATGCCAACGAATTACCCCTTCGTCATTTATTCTTGACCTTAGATGGTTGCACTTTGGGTCCTAAAGAATATTCCGGACCTATTGAAAAACAGTTAGCTGGTTGTGAAAATAAAATGACATTGTCTTTTTGCGCGGTGGATGGTAATTTGCTTAATTTGCCGAAAAATGTGGTTGATGAACTAAGCACGGATCAAAAATATCTTTATGAGATTTGTCAAGCTGTATCAACTGGTTTCTGTAGTCCTGAGCTGGCAAATCGCCAACCTGGAAAAATGGCGCACTCGAGATGGCTTACTTCTGCTAATCGTATACTCAGACTTTATGTAAGTACTCTTAATCCAACAGAAAATTTGCGATTACTTGTTAACTACGTGGTTAAAGTGTACGCTCCAGTTTGGTTCTTAATCAAACAAAAGTCATCTTTTAAAGGAAGCAGCCAAACATCTTTTTCAAATGATTGTGTACTCTCGATTTTTACCCGAAAACTTGAAATCTGTTGTGTATTCTGTTATCGAAAGAAATGCTTTTTTTGCGCACCCAGAAAACCTGCTGGTCAGTATGTTGTTTGATGATAGGGAGCACATTCGGGAGTTAGCATTACGAAGAATAAAAAAAGCTAGAGAGGCTGAAAGTAGCACTAAACGCAGAATATTTAAAACACCAAAAATTAACTTCTCTGCTAAAGATTATACGGAAATAATTGTCTGGCAAGAGTGTCAGGTTACAGCACCACCGGTTCTTCGACATATTTCTAACGAGAACCTTCAAATTATGGCAAAAGATAATAGCTTGGAAATCGTCGACTTTCCTTGCCACTCACAATCTGTGGAAAGATGTGTTAAACTAATAACACAGGCTTCACAAAGTGTTACTAACGCTACTTCTAGAGATGGCTTCGTTAGAACCAGGTTGCAATCTCGCGCAGAAATGCCAAATTTTGGACACAAAAATAAGTTTAAATTCTAAACTTTTGTCATTATTTATAAACTGTAGTTTGTTTATTTTGTTTTCTTGTGCTTTGTTTCATTAGTTTCTTAAATAAAGTGATTTCTAAACTTTATTTTTGTATTTTTTAAATCATATCGCTTAGGTTTGTCAAAAATGTAAAATATGCAAAACTTCAAAGAGCTGTAGAGCCCTCAAGATGACACGCAATTCCATTTTTTTTACCTTTTTCGTGATCTGTAAAAAATTTCGCAAATTTTGACACCTCTTGTGATAGTGTAGTTCAATTTTTTTTTTCTCATATATGGACGGGACACTCTAATGTGTATGTGTGTAGGCATGTGTGTTTGTGTCTGTGTGCTGCTGGCATTAGTGTGTGGGTAGTTGTTTGTATGAATGTGTGTGTGTGGGAAGGGTATGTGTGTGTAGGCATATGTGTTTGTGTCTGTGTGCAGGCATGAATGTGTGGGTAGTTGTGTGTATGTGTGTGTATGTTTTTGTGTGTATGTGTAGGTGTCTGTATGTATGCATGAATATGAGTAGTTGTGTGTATGTATGTGTGTATGTTTTTGTGTGTGTGTATGTGTAGGTGTCTGTATGTATGCGTGTGTATAGGTGTATGTGTGTGCATGTGTTTGTGTGTGCGTGTGTGTGTGTGTGTAGTTTTGTATGTATGCGCGTGTGTGTAGAACATGGATGCAACCTGGAGACGGCTTTCGCTATAGGAGCAGCATCGTGAGGACCCGGTCGACGGTGATGCTGCGGAGGGTGGCGGTGGGAAAATAAAATCAAAGGACATCAAAACAGTCAAGTGAGAACAATAAGCAATCGTGATTTCTCAAAAAAAAAACATGTTCTTTTTTTTTCTAAATCAGGGAATCATGAATATTTATTAATAATCATAAATGCGCCATCGTCGCACATAGTATGTTTTTGCCACTGCGTTATATTGCACGGGATTTTTTTTTCAACGATCATAATTTCTATCTAGGACAACTTAATGATCTGATCTTTATCTTAAAGATTTTGTGTCGAAATTTTTGTCATAGACTCAACGCAAAAGAAAGCTTAAAAAAACTGAAAAATATTTCAAAATAGTTATTTCAAGATGAATATAGAAAACACTTGCTTCTAAGAATAATATTTTCTGCTCCATTTTCGTTTTTAGGTATTTTATCAGAAATATATCGAAGAAACATCAAACAATTTCTGAACTGCAGATACTGAACTCAAATCGAAATGATACCGGAAAATACACTTGCTCTGCAGTAAGTGATATTGGGACAGACGAAGCTATTATTCAATTTGTTGTTCAAGGTAAGAGTAGAAACTATTTTTATATCTTAAATAAATCAACCGTAAGATTCCCAAGAAAACTGAAACCGTATGCTTTCTCATTTCGTTTATGTGAAGATATATATATATATATATATATATATTATATTAATTATAATAAAAGTGAAAAATATTGAAAAGACCACACCAAAAGCCCATAGATGCGCAACGCAGCAAAACTAAAAAGCCAAGTAAATATAAAATATGCAAGTCAAATAACAAACATTAAACAAATTATATAACAAATAATGATGAGAAAAAGGAAAATTGCAAACAGCTATTTAATAGGAAAAGACAAATTATGAATCCAAAGCTCATCAGCCGAGGAGGATTCAATAAATATGGTCAAAAGACCAAAAAAAAAAAAAACTATGAACTAAAAGAGAGTGTTTAAGCTCCAGTACATGCAATATAGAGTAACATTGGGCAAATGAGCCACATGTTGAACTAAAAACAATAAAGAAGAGCTCAAACCTAAAATTAAAAGCAGGGGTTTCGCCTCGACTAATTAGGAAAACAAGTTCCGAAATATTTAGCCATCCACTTGACAGTACCTGCTTATAACCAAAATTATCTTACCTTGAGATCCATTTATAATAAAACCAACCCAATGTTCAACTTGACAGAATTCATTCCAGTTATCAAGGTAAAAGTAAAAATTAAGTCCATATCCAAAGAGATTAATCCAAAAACATGCCAGTCGTCCGTTTCCCACGTGTAAAATCCTTCCACCTCAGCGACCAAAAAAAAATGGTTTGTCACGGTTGTATCATACATTTACACAGTTGAACGGTCTCAAAAGAAGCGAAATGTTCATTGAAGGTTATACTTAAGCAAATGTTTTCAACCAGATTATTAGGGAAGTTATTATTTAAAAGGATATTTTTGAGTACAGAAATTTCTTGATTAAATGCGGAAATGGTATTCGCAACTCCAGCGCTCGAATACGCTACCTTTCGGTGATTTATAAAATCAAAGAAAAAGGTAAAACTTTGCGTTCCACGTGCGTCTGTTGGTAAACATAGGCAGTTTGTTACGAGTGTTAATTAACGCATTCGATGTGTCTTAGATTGCCCTCAGCAACAGAAATTGTTTCGTCCCTTTAAAAATAATGTTGTTTTCTATATTTCTATCTAAAAAGTGAAGTGATTGTCGTAAATGGCGAAAGCGTAAACACAAGAAAACTTTCGATTAACAAACTTCTCATTATCAACGAATATGCTCGTCTGTTCGCTGCATTTTTTTTTTTTTTTTTTGAAAGAGGATAACGTTATACCAGGTAATTTTTTTCTACTGTTTTGTGTGACTTTGTAAGAATATGGTTTATTTTAAATCTTAAGCTCGAAGGAAAGATTCGATAATATTAGCAGAAGAATTGGGGCTTTCATATCCGCCTAGTTTAATAACCATTAATTTAAATAACCTTATTTTGCTGCAGCATTTAGTTGGAATGGACAGTATGCAAAATATGTTCTTGAATATATTATCGTAGAACGAAATGAAAAATGTTTAACGCTGAGAATTTTCGTCGCCAAAATAGTGCGATTATAGTTTAGGGTTATAGTTTTAGTATTATGAGAGCTAAAAACCCTTGGCGAGATTGTGCATGACAGTTGTAAACCATTTTTAATTTTATCATGTGTAAATTAAAATGGTAGGAAGATTACAGAATTCGATAAGTTTAAAGAAATAATGAAAGATCATTAAAAAGAAAACTACCACCATGTATCCGTGAGAATTTTATGGATGATGCATGACAGAATTAAATCATAATTCAGAAATTAGAAAGGCACAAAACAGGAAAAATTAAAATTAACCGATTCGCAATATGAGAAATAACTCAGCTTCAAATGTAAAACAGTTAGCAATAGCCAAACAAAACAAAAAAGTTATATCTTCCTCTTTTGATAACACTAGTAAACAAAGGTTTTGTTACATGAAATATTTTTAGTGTTCTTATGGCCAGAATGAAAATGTAGCTCCATCAAGAATTGATAAATATCAAATTCAACGTCGTGGAAATGGCTGCTTATAACTACGAACTACGAAATTTGCATTAATTTCTAACCTTTTTTAATGTTTCTTGAATTCTCATTTCCTTCTACGTGTGCCAGAATATCCATAAGACTTTAAAAAATAATTTAAAAAGAATAAAACCAAAAAGTCATGCATACAAACACAAATTACTAGGCTTATTAGCATCTACGTTGCGGCGTGCGTTTGTTTTACCTTTTTCCTCCGCCATTAGACGGTGGCTGCAGTGCCCCCTATAGTTGTTGGAGTTGCGAATGGGGTCGTTTCCAAAATTTTAAAAGTAGTTTTTTCTGAAAGAGCATGCTTTAAATTGTAGGATCTGACCACTTTTTAAATAATTTGTTCAAGTTTATTATTTTTAAAAAAATACTTAAATCGATGCGCTTTGTTGTTTACGTTTCTGTCGTGTGACATCACAAATGATGAAACGCCATTTAGTGTTGCCATTTTCACGAAGAAAAATATTTAATTCGCATCTTTACTCACGTGTATTGGCAACGATATGGTTGATAGCAAGCGTAGAGCGCAATATTTAATTCGCTTCTTCATTATCATAACGTGGAAACGTGGTAGAAAGATGCGCCGAATTGCATCATTTGTGACGTCATAAAGACCAAGCCTTGTTTTCAAAATCGGACAGTTTAAAAAAATAATTAAAAAATAACTGTTGGGAAAATGAAAGTATTTTCTAGGTCAATGTTTTTTTATTCATTTTATCAATATCAGCGACTAAAAGTAGTACTTTTGACTGAAGGAAACAACCCCATTGCAAATTCTTTTTATTTTGATAGCTTGCGAAGCAATGATGCCAATAAAAACCTTTTTGCTTAAGCAAGAGGAAAAATCTTGTAAACTGTCCCTATTGGAAAAAAAAATGATACCGGAAAAAAATATACCGGCTTATGAAACACCGGAACCGGTATCATACTTCCGGTATGTCAGTATTTATACCGGAACCGGTGTTCCATAAGCCGGTATAATTCAGATCCCGGTATCCCATACCGGAACCGGTATTCCATACCGGAACCGGTGTTCCATAAGCCGGTATAATTCAGATCCCGGTATCCCATACCGGAACCGGTATTCCATACCGGAACCGGTGTTCCATAAGCCGGTATAATTCAGATCCCGGTATCCCATACCGGAACCGGTATTCCATACCGGAACCGGTATTCCATACCGGAACCGGTGTTCCATAAGCCGGTATAATTCAGATCCCGGTATCCCATACCGGAACCGGTATTCCATACCAGAACCGGTGTTCCATAAGCCGGTATAATTCAGATCCCGGTATCCCATACCGGAACCGGTATTCCATACCGGAACCGGTATTCCAATAATACCGGTTTTCCATACCGGAACCGGTGCTCCATACCAGAACCGGTATTCCAATAATACTGGTATTCCATGCCGGAACCAGTACTCCATACCAGAACCGGTATTCCATACTGGAACCGGTGTTCCATAAACCGGTATACTTCATATCCCGGTATTCCATACCGGGACCGGGGCTCAATACCGGAACCGGTATTCCATACTGGAACCGGTGTTCCATAAACTGGTATACTTCATATCCTGGTATTCCATACTGGGACCGGGGCTCAATACCAGAACCGGTGTTCCATTAGCCAGTATACTTCAGATCCCAGTAGTCCATACCGGAACCTGTGTTCCGGTATGCTTCAGATCTCGGTAGTTCCTACTGGAACCGGTGTTCCATAAGCTGGTACTTCAGATACCGGCACTCCATTTCCGAACGGTTGTTCTATTTTGGAATTTATTTGGTTCTTCAAATCCCGGTAGTTTTAGCCAGAGTTGTTGTTCCAACTTCAGTTGTATACAGATATTTCTTTCTGGTACTGGTACAGCACATTTCGTTACTTCCTATCGCGGTAGTATATTCTGGTGATTCTCCAGAATGGTCTGTACTGACTTATGATGCGGGAATAGACACTGGTGCAGTTCATTTTGATGTTAAAGTGTACTGGCATTGCATAAGCTGGAACGGTGCATGGTGCCAGTAGCGTACTGAAGTCACTAGAATACCAGCATTGCATTAGGTATATTTACGAAGCACAATATTTTAATGTAACGTAATTAAATCAACTAAAAATGCGACTTATCAATATCCAAAGTTTAAAAGAAGGGATGCAAAATTACAATATTAATCAAAGCTATATGTAGTGCATTATCGAGTAAATGATTAAAAAGTAAATATATTTAGTCAGAACAAAAATGTTTAATTGCAATATATTGTTATGAGTCCAGCCACTTCAAGAAATTCTTTAAATGACAATAGTTCTTGAGAAAATAGAGAAGATTTATTTACGACAAGAAATATCGTTAGCAACTGCTAAATTAACCATAGCAATTAGGCAAATTCCAATAACACCGTAAACTCAATGGTCACACACGTATTTACATCACAATACGCAAAAACAAAGCATAAATCTGAGCATGATACGCAAAATCTGAGCATGTTTGGCACCTCTGTTTTGTGCACAAAAAGTGCACTGTATAAACAGCACACTCTGTACAGCTAAATTGTACAATACTTTTCATATGCAATCACAATGCTCAGACTTAGTGCACTTTTTTACATAATGTTTTCATTGTGTAGAGACTACTTTTTGTCCGCAATATTTAAAATGAAAAAAAAAAGAAACTGAAAATTAAAATTTCTTAATTTTAGCATGTTTATTAACAATAAATTTATTTAGGAGAACATATCAAAAGTATTGTTCAGTTTTTGATGAAATATATAAGAAATTCTAAAATAAAGCCTGTCGTGGAGTGAAAATCATCTTTGTTACCAAAAATCTGTTTATTACTCCTGAAATTCAGCAGCAGTTGTTACAACAAATTTTATGATAAGTTTTTTAAAAAAAAATAAATATTTTCACAATTTAAAACGAAGTCTGCAGACAATATAGAGTTCGAGTCGCATGGAAGAAAAAAAAAAAACGATTTGTTGTTACCTTAGTCACTTATTAGAAATTTAGAAGATAAGCCTTCCAAAATAGGAATATTATTAGTGAATCATATTTTGAAGCTAGAGAAGACGTTTTTGGAATTCCTTCCGAAAAATTCCGTTGCACCCTATTCATTGGCCACAGCCACATCAGTTTTACCCGCCTAGAATTATTATTATTTAATTCCAAACATATAAACGTATGTTACTGATCCCTTATCTGTTACTGGTGCCGTTACCCTTAGTGGATCACTTAATTTACATTTCTTCTTTACCTCTTGAGCCGCTTTCAGAATAAAGTTTAGCACTTATTCCTGCGAATAAGAAAAACTAGAGCGAGTCCACTGCATGTGGTTTTCATCAGTGTGTCAACATCAGTTTTACCCGCCTACAATTCTTATTATTTAAATCCAAACTTATAACTCTCTGTTACTGGACCCTTGTCTGTTACTGGTGCCGTTACTCTAGTGGATCACTTAATTTACATTTCCTCTTTACCTCTTGAGCCGCTTTCAGAATAAAATTTAGCCTTTATTCCTGCGAATAAGAAAAAGACAAGTGCAAGTCCACTGCCTGTAGCTTGTTTTTTATACAGCGCAATTTACCATAGTTTTTTTTAACCTTAAAACTTTAGAGTAAAATTAGTTTTTTCGCAAAATTTACCTTCAACGTGGAGGTTTTTAGTGTAAATTTTTGTCAGATGTTACAAAAGAATTCAATATTGAGACGACTAGTCATATAAATAGTGTATAATGAAGAACGTATAAATTGAATCAAACATTGTCTTATTTGTTTGACATTCTTTTATTGAGGAATTATTCAAATCATTCTTTTAAGAGAGACAAAACAAATATTTCAAGTTAACAATAATAGTTTTGCAACCTTGTCAGAAAATATTTCAGCTCGTGAGATTTCAAGTGAAGTTTCTCATTAATTTCAGTTATTTGCTAAATACCTTCGTCTTTGGAATTCATCGACATATTAAACTAAAGTGGCCTGACAGTTGATTGCTTGAAGCAATCACTAATATTTGCTGAAATAGTTTTACGGGGAAAATAACGTACATATTAACTTGATCTGGAATAATTTCAAACTCCTGACATTAGACTATGAATTTGGAAACGTATTTTGGGTTTGATGCTTGTTGCTCTTTAGTTCTACTAAAAGACAATATACACTATTTCTTTCTAATTTAAAAGTTAACGCGCTCTTCTATTGATTCTAAAGAGCAAGAGAAGAGTGGATGAATCACATGTTTCAATTTTAAATAACGGTTAAAATCAGAAAATATAATGAAACAAAATAAATAGTTCTTACTGAAAAACACGCAATCGAAGTAAAGTATTTCCCATTGCAGTGTTCACAAAGTTAGTAATGAAATAAAACTAATAAAACAGTTCACGTTTGTGAAAGTTGTCTAAAACATTTACATTGTTTATTAAAAAATAGTATTTTGTACTAAAGTTTTATTAGCTGACTATGTATAAATTGGGTTCTAGAGATTGCAGTGTAAATATACTATGCTAATTGTTTCACCAATAAACGTCAATAGATCTTGATTCAATGCCCTAAACCACATGCTAATAGGTTTAAATGCGTACAGATTTTTGTTAGTGGTTTTTAAAAAGGTGTTTAAAGTAATAAAAGTTTTTTACAATGTTTTCCACTTTAACACACTCACACACATATACAAAATAAAAAGAATATATACGCTATTTTTACCCGACTGCGCGTGCGCAACGCAAAGAAGGGTAATGTGTTTATCAGTCTATGTATGTATGTATGTCTGTTCCTATGTGGCGTTCTAGGGGCTAAACGCCTTGGTCAATTTTGGTAATTCTTACGTCAATCGATTTGTCTTAACCTTGGGAGTGTCACTAAACACATGACAGTAATCGAAATTCACCATATCAACAACCAGTTGCCATATTTTGTCAGTTCGGGATCGGCGCACATTTGGTGTCGCAAACTGTATCGCACGTTACCAGCGTGCAGCAAATGCAGATAGTTTTCGCTGCCTGAATTTTTTTGTTTACTAAGTCTACTAATTGGGATCTCAGTGGGCGAGTGGTCTTAGCGATTGCTTCTCCCACTTGAGGCGTTGGGTCAAGACACCCTCGCTCTGGTTGTGCTTTCCCCTCTTTCTGATGTAAATTCTTTCATGTGTTCTTTATTTGTATTCTGTACTGTAATAAAAAGTATATTATGCGTAACGAAGGCAAGACACTCACATTGTAGTCCTCATCAAAATAATCCCGTGCAATAAGTACCAAAAGAAAGAAAGTCCACTAATTCGATTTTCATCTATAACATGTTGCGTTTGTTTTTGCCTTGATTCAAGGGACTGAGTTTCGTGAAGTGTACTTTCTCGACAGGCTTTTTTAGTTTTGCAAGAAAGATTTGACTGATGACGTTTCCGATTTCCCGTCATCATGGTCCCCCGGAATTAGGTCCCGGTATGAATGGTCTACCATTAATTCACATATTGAATTAACGAAGAAACATGAAGAATATGAGGACAAACGAAGGACATTGAAGCTGAAACCGTCTTATTCGTATGAAAGAGAAAAATATGATGACAGAGAAGTTAATTAATTCGAGAATTATTCACGTAACCCAGACCATTTTGGGAACGAAAATAATAGAAACGAGAGAAAACATTTTCAGACGAATCGAAGTCCATACACCGAGAGAAATAATTCACCCAGGCAAATGATATGTTTTTACTGCCGAACCCCAGGCCATTATGGTTTAGAATGTCCAGATTGACCTAGCGTTAATACGAAGGTTGAAGAGCCCTCAACCACCGTTTTACAATTTTAATCGATACATTTAGAAGAAAAAATGGGGATAAGGTGACCCTAAGAAACACAATTTTTAATGCATTTATCGACAACGGTAGTTACGTCAGCCTAATACGCGAAGATATCAGCAAAAACATCCTAAAACTCTCCGAACTTTCGAAAAAAAAGTACTGTCCGGCCTAGGTAAAGTTCAAGTAAAGACTAAAGGATCTTTCCAGGAAGAATTTGAATTGGATGAACAAAAATATACTTTGACATGGCATGTTGTGCCTGAACGGTAGTTAGATTTTGAAGTGATCATAGGTTCTGACATTTTAGAACAAGCATCACTCGTCCTCGCTAAAGAAGACGTTACATTTCGTAAACGGGTAGACGAAATTTGGTACATCGAAGCAAAAACTAAAAACGGAATCAAAGTTAGACCTGTCTCACACTCGAAAGAAAGAAAGAACGCTAAACTGAGACTGCAACCGAGAACTTTTGGATATCCCTGAAGAATAATAACTGACAGAGGATCAACGTTCACCGTTAAAGCTTTTAGCGACTACCGCACCAATGACAGAGTACTACATCAGCAAACAACAGGAGTACCCCGAAAAAATATTCAGGCCGAAAACAAGAAAATCAACTATCGGACGCGTAAAAAAGTGGATAATCATGAGGGCCCTAACTTAACGACTTCTTCCGCTGACATGATGAAATTCTATTCAAACGAATTAAGGATTATGTTTTCTTCTTTTTGTTTTGTCATATTAACATGTACTTTCATTGTGATTTATCTTAAGTTCAATTATGTTTGTTTCCATATATCGAAGTTTTATGTTCAGTCAGTGAGGGCAGTTCTTACAGGATGGCCGAATATGTAGGAAATAAAATGGCAACATCAATTTACGTTCATTCCGTGCAACCCTGCCCTCTGGCGGAGAGATCTGAAAAGAGAGGAGACGCCTGTTTATGGTCAGAGACGGTGGACGTCTTTTTTCCAGCGTGTGTTTTGTCTTGTGCTTTGTGTTGTTAATAATAAATATTATGTGTCGTCACCTGGTTGTAGTTCTTGGTTCAAATCCTACATACTACTACAATGAGGAATACCATTCTCGTTTATAATACCGCTTACATCGCCACAAATTCTACACACGCTCACACACTTGCATATATATATATATATATATATATATGTATTGTGCAGTTTTTTTTTCAGTTTTTAATATGTCCTGAAAGTCAAAAAACGCATGACAATTTTTCGATTATGTACTCTTAAATTCTGCTAAACATGAAAAAAGAAAAAAAAAAAGGGGGGGGGGGCTCCAAGTTGTATGAGGAACATGCATCTCGAACATGCCTAGACCTCTTCTTGCTCACTTTCGGCGTTTGGCACGCGCACGTACCCACAATAGTAAACAGTTAAATTGTTATTCATAGCTTAAATATTATTTATAATTAAACAGTTTCATCGCCTTTTCTAATAATAAGTATATCACAATCCAACTTTTTTTATGTATTTCCTTTTTTTAAAACTCCAATAAGATTATTATTTTATATTTTAGATTGAATGCATGCACAAACAAAATACATTTTTTCTAAGAAGGATTTTTTTCTACTTAAATAGCTGTAAAAAAGTTTAAAAGTCTGCGGAATAACACCCCAGAGCAAGCTTCCTTTTATAGTTAGTGATCATTTATATGTTTGTAATAGATGTATAGACTTACATTTGCAGAACATTTGGAATGAAAAAAATACATATTTTAGCTTGAGATAACACACTTTACGGCTGCTAGTAAAGTCTATAAAAGATTTAGCATGAGAATTAATAAATTATTCCAACAAAACAAAGTTTGCTTCTAATCTGACCAATCAAATAGTCGGCCACGAATAAACAGAGAAAGCAAACATTTCAAGCAGATTTGGAAAATGAGAGCAAAGTCAACAGCCTTTCTCCGCGAACTTAGAAACAAAAGAAAAACAACAATAGTAATGAAACAGACTTTGAAGAAACAAACTTTATCTTTAAAGTATTCTTAGCGAGGCTTCGAGTCCCAGAAGTAAAACTCCCTTAAAATTAGAAGCTGATTAAAGCACTTTGAGCAATTGGAACGCTTCGTGACTTTCAGTCTGACTTCTCGGGTGTTATTGATTTCAGAAACTTACCCAATACAATGGAATGGATATTAAAGACAGGAGGTATTTTGACTTCCAAGTGCTTGGCAATTAGAACCAAATTTTGGGTGCAGCTTTTATTCTTGAGTGTAGGGGAAGGGCGGGTGGTAACGGACACCTAGTTTTTGTTTTATTTCTAAAGAATTAGTTCTTACCCTAAATTATGCTGCACTAAGTTACCGAACATAAATTGTAAACTTTGGTTAAAAAACATGGAATCGTATTTTTTAAACAAATTTTTGTCAAACTCTATTTTTGACCAATTTTAAATTTTGGAGGGTTGTATCGGACAAAGTATTAAAAGTTGAAATAAAAAAAATAGTTCAGAAATAACATTTTAATGTGTAAAAAAATGAAGCGAACAAAGTAGTTGGTTACTTAGAATGGCTTACAAGTCTAAAAATGAAAATAAGTAATACTTTTTTTATAAAAGATTAAAAACATAGCCTATGGTTGGCTAATTGTCATTTTATTAAGTCCAACTTTTTCAATGGCTTCTTTCATATTTGTTTCACCTCATTTATGTCGTGATTTTTCCATTTCAACCTGTTGGACAAAGAAAAACGCCGTCAGTATTTTATTTTGGTGCCAGTAACTTTGTCTGATACAACCCGAAATTGGTTTGTCCGATACAACCCGGCTATAAAGCTGCAGTTGATTATCCACCACTAGGTTATTAAGCTAGACACTTTTATAGCTCATAATACTTAGTTTAATATACTATCAGTCTAACGGTATAACAATGAAGCAATATAACTTACTCTATGTGCAAATATATGCCTCAGAAGTTAAGTTCGTGCACTGCAGTTCTCTCAACAAACAAACAACTAGCTTTGCACACCAGAACGAACGGTTGATTTGAACCAATGTGGCGTCTGTGGCTTTCTTCCACAATACGGCACACTATGTAGACCCAGTACGTGCTGCCCCTGGCGGCAGAATTAAGAAGCGGCCCTTGTCCGATACTACCCGCTGTCCGATACTTAACGACCTTCCCCTATATCAAAGTTTATTATAACATCCTAATTATGGTAGTTTGTAGTACATTTAAACGGTTTTTAAATGAGAAGAGCATGGAAAATTTACTACGTTTTAAACTTTTGTATACACTTATTAAGGGTTTACAGTACCTCAAAAATGACTAAACGGTCAAATTTTTTTTAATGCTTATTTCAAAACTAAAACGCATTCCAAACACTGGGGAAAAGTTTTAAAGCTTTTGTTCAAATATTTAAAAAGTTATGAATGGTTCTAGGTCATGCTCGCTATGTGTTCTTCGGCAAAAGAAAAACTTTAAATTGCTTCTTCTCAATGATTGTTTTTTTTTTTTTTGTATGTTATAGGAATCCCTAAGCATTTTTTTCTATTAAAGATACAGTTTTAAAGTAATACTTTTTGCTGTTAGTATAATATATTTAACAAAACTATGCATTGGATAACTATTTTATGAATTACTAAAATGTTTAGAGCATGTTATACCTTAAAAACAAATTTTGTAAAGAAATGTTTGCGATTTTTTACGTAATCAATCGCAGAAAATTTTCTAATAAATATATAAGAAATTATTTCGCATATTTTTAGAGAGGATTATTGTAGTTGTGTGCATGTTAATATTTCATAGAATAATATAATTAACGGAAAATAAAAAACAGATGTTTAGAAGGTAATGTGACCCCTTAAATTTGAAATATTGGAATCGTTACAATTTTCGACTTCCAAATACCATGAAATTCCGTTATAATGAACTTTTAGGCAGCGCAAATTTTGTTTGCCGAAGCGGGAATTTATTTGTAATGAATTTCGAGCAATGCAATGGAAATTAAATTGGGACTGAAAATCTAAGTCGTTGAATTGGGTATTTCACTATATTAGTAATCGTTGATATGAGATTTTACTGAACCGGCAAATTTGCATTTTTAAGTGGTGAAAAACTTTGAAAAAAATCTACCAGTTGAAGACCCACTGTTATGTAATTTATTTAGTGCTATTGTCAATAAGATTGAGAGCAACTTGAGGTTTGTATGTATGGTGAAATCTCTTGAAGAAATTAAGATAAAACACAGTACATTAAGTATTTTTCAATTCTTAACATATATTTTAATCCTGGAGTAAAGCTGTCAATTCATTTTAGAAAAAAAACATACTTCATAATATTAACATATTGATTGTTTTTTTAATTAAATAATTTATTTATATATTTTACTACAGCTTATAGTGATATTTGATAATATGAATATGTAGTTGAACATTGAAACTAGTGCTTAAAATCGTATTTAATGTAACTCGTATAGAAAGAAAACAATTCTAACTGCCAACGGCTGCGAATAAAATCACAGCTAACTTCTTTAAAAAATTTACCACGGGTGACTTTTGACTGGTCGACTGCCTTTATTTAAATACTAAAATTGAATTTATACTTTTTATACACACATTGCACGCATAACTGACTGACATTTTTATAGCAAAACAGCGTGTATTTTGCAAATTTCAACGAAAATTATACGTAGTGCAAACCATCTTTTCTCCTGAATTATTGCCATTTTAAGCTGAATTTAAAAGTCTAGTTGAAATCTCGAAATACATTTTTGTTCATTTTTTTAAAATTAGTTAAAAACACGGTAACTGACTGGCACTTTAAACTGTACCCTCCAGTCAATTACCGTGCTTTTGAAAATTTGGTTTAAATCATCTAAAATGAATTTCAAGAATTCAATTGGGTCGTTTTCAAAATTTTAAAAGTATTTTTTTCAGAAAGAGCATATTTAAAAATATAGGATCTGATCACTTTTTTAAATAATTTATTTAAGTTTAATATTTAAAAAAAATACTTAAATCGGTGGGTTTTCATTGCTTACACTTCTGTCGTGTGACATCACAAATGATGAAATGCCATTCAATGTTGTCATTCACAGAACAAAATATTTAATTCGCATCTTTACTCACGTGTATTGGCAACGATAGGGTTGATAACAAGCGTATAGCGCAATTTTAATTCGCTGCTGATTATCATAACGTGGAAACGTAGTAGAATGATGCGCCAAATTGCATCATTTGTGACGTCATAAAGACCACGCCTTGTTTGGAAAATAGGTCATTTTAAAAAATTAATTCAAAAAAAAAAAAAAAAAAACTGTTGGGAAAATGAAAGTATTTTCTGGGTGCATCTATTTCTTTTTTTCTCATTCTATCCATTTCAATGACTAAAAGTAGTACTTTTGACTGAAGGAAACCACCACATTATGCCATTAAATTAAGCTTAAAAAATACAATAATTCAGGAAAAAAGATCGTTTGCACAACATTTATTTTGCGTTGAATGTTGCAAAATACACAGTTTTGCTCTAAAATATCATTCACTTTCCCCTGGATTTGCCCTATTATGACTGGACGAAGCGTAATATTAATACTACGCGTTATTTATAAATGTTAGTACTGTGTAATACGCAGAAGGCTACTAATCAAGAATGACAGTATTGAGAGTAAATATTCAATAAGCTTCCCTGAACTCGTCAGGAATTATTCTAACTTGTGAGATTAAACTGAAGTTTCTCATTAGTTTCCTATTTGTTAAATACCACGGACTTCTGAATTTATTCACGATTGGGTCTAAAATAGAGCGGCAGTAGGTTTCTAAAAGCAATAGATAATGATTGATTCTAGAAATCTATTGCCTCAACGGATATGTGATTTTTTAAAATTTTTATTTTATTTTTTGACTCTAGTTTTTGGGATAGTTCATCTTCCAAAAGTTTAGGGAGAGTAAATATTACGTCTTGTAAGTGAACACATTCATTGAAACACACAACAGAACAAGGAATGCCGATAGCCTATTGAATTCTTGGCTATCGGCAATTCCAAGAATTCAATAGGCCTTAACCCTAAAGAATGGGTCTCTAGGGATGGTCTTAACCCTAGAGAAGTCGCGCTTCGGTCGATTCCCCACCCGTTGTCAGATATTTCGCTCTATCCCACCACCCCTTATTCTAATAATGGGGCCCATCTGTGTAGCTGAATGTCAGACTCTCCCCAGCCCACACACTTAGTTCTGCGAATTTTCTTCGGTATATCAAGGTTACATAGCTTTTGGAAATGTATGTTGGTCATTTAGACCGATAGCGCGCCATCCTAGTCAGGTGTCATTTTCTCCCCGGCACTTCCTTTCTTATGTTTTCGTCTCACGGATCGCTACGGCGGGGAAAAGGCCGAAGCGCGAGCACTAGCGTAACAAAAGGAAACGCGACTTCTCTAGGGTTAAATGTAAGTCATTATTATCGTACAGCTGAGAGAAAAACTACTATGAACTAACAAAAGCGTTCTACTGCATGATGAAAGTTTTATGAAATTGTCTTTCACACCGGTTCTTGTATGCCTCCGGTTAATTTCGATTGTGTTTTCGATACATGACGGATTTGATATCAGTTTGGTGCAATGAAGTGTAATTAAGCATTTTAATTTTTATACAAATTGACGAATTACGTGATGCAAATTCAATCGAATGTTTATACAAAACATTACGTTTTGCTGAAATATAACATATCTAGAACAGATTCTAAGAAAATAAAAGATCTAAGCAATTCAAAACAAAAAGTCGCATTCACATGCAATGCTCATTTAAAAAAAAAAAAAAAAAAAAAAAAAAAAAAAAAAAACGTACACTATAATACACCTCTTGACATGAACCATTCACTTTAAGGCGAAAATACTTTCTAAGCAATTATAAGATTGAAACCTAATCGAACAAAATTATTCATGCAATTAGCTCATGTCTTACAAAATGAACACTCTGTAATTAAAATACTTTAAAACAATAGCTATACAATCGTAACAGCATTTCAAAATGTCCGGCGTTTTCAACAAATGACATAATAATTTGGGACGCAATTTACTTTAATGTGATTCCCTAAACATGCAAGAAACACTAATTACAAGGAGCTGATTACTACCTTTATAGAATATTTCTTTATTCAATGCCGTTATGAGCTAAAATTATGTAGAGTCACGATATCGTACAGACACGTCTTTAAATATTTAAATTGTGTGATTCTCATTACCATATCAGTAAAAAAGAGTTTTAAAAGAATAACTTAGAATATTTTGCGAGTCGTTTTCAGGAATTGTTACGAATTTTTTATTCGCATCGTTATAAAACTAAATTTTTGTTTAACAGCGCAGCATGTTCGGTAATATAACAATAGAATTATTGCCTTTCTTAATTATAATTAATCACATGTATTCTGGCTTCGTGTGCAGATGAACCGTAATATCTACAAAAATGAGATTTTAAAGTTAGGGAAAAACACATTAATGATTCCCGGACATATTATTGGATCGTTTTTCTGAGTTCTGAAAAATATTTTTTCTGAAAGAGCATGCTTAAAAACATGTGGTTTAACCTTTTTTTTAAAATAATTTGACAATGTTTAATATTTTTTTAAATTTTTTAATAGGTTCCTAGATAAAAAATCATTGTTTACGCTTCTGCACATGACATCACAAGTGATGAAATACCATAAACTCTGATCATTAGCGCACAGCGCAAATCATCATGTTCTGGCAACGCGGTTAGCAGCAAAGCGTAAACATTTACCTCGACAATGGAGTAGCGTGTCAGAGAACTGTTTGTGACGTCATAAAAACCACGCCTTATTTCCAAAATCGAATATTTAAGAAAATTAAATAAAAAATAATGGTTGGGAAAATACAAGTTTTTCCTGGCTCCATGTATTTTTTTTTCTTATTTTACCTATTTCAGAGGCTAAAAGTAGTACTTCTAACTGAAGGAAACAACTTCATTGTAAACTGATGGAATTGGACATTTTTTTGCTTTATTTTAAACCAAATACGTAAGTTTCTACTATAATGCGTAAGTAAAATATGACAGAAATGCAAAAAAAAAAAAAAAAAATGTAGATACTAATGTTAATCCCTCCAGGGCTGTGTTACAGATAGATAAAAAAAGACAAATAAATCAATATAAATACCAAAAGAAGATCTTGTTTTATTTTTTGAGATAACTTAGGGCAGGAAAAAATCTCCCTCCCCAAAAATCAGCCCCCCCCCCCCCCCGAATATCCCTCCTTAGATCAAACGTTTTACAAATTTTTACTTCTTTAACCTTTCTGAGAAATGTTGACGGTTAACATAAAGCTTCGTTCCCCACAAAATCGAAATATCGGCTTCGAAACAGTCGAAAACCGAGAAAAATAGAAGAATCTGCCTCCAAAAAAGGGTAAATGATGCGGGAAAATGGTGGTCTTATTTGGATTTAGCAGATTGTTTTACACTAGAATTTGCAGAAATATTGCAAGAAGCATTAAGTTTTTTTTTTTTAGCAATCACGATTGCTTTCATTTGACTGTTTTGATGTTCTATGATTTTATTTTCCCCCCGCCATCGCCACCCTCTGCAGCATCACCGTCGACCGGATCCTCACGATGCTGCTCCTATAGCGAAAACCGGCTCCAGGTTGCATCCATATTCTACACACACACGCATATATACACACACACACACACATATATACATACATACACCTACACACAAACACATACACACACACACGCATACATACAGACACCTACACACACACTCGTGATTGCGAAAAACATAATTTGAATTCCAGCTGTCAAAATTCAAATTATTATTTTTTTTTTTGCACAGCGTTATTAATGTTAATTAACTTTTTTTATGACGATTTAAAATGCGTATTAAAAATCTTCTTTGCAGGATTACCAGATTCTCCATCTAATGTAACAGTTGTCAACACGACAAGTCGATCAGTAAGTTTAATTTGGGAAGTGAATCACAACGGAAACAGCCATATCACTGGAAGCATTGTTCAATATCAGACAACATCAGGTATGTTTCCATCCAATATTTTATATATTTTTTAAAAATATCAAATAACGAAATATAATTTAGTATTTATTTGTTGTATATAGTATGATTCCTTCGTTTAAACTATCTCATTCGATTAAAAAAATAATAAAAAGATATTACCGTGCTTAGAAATGCAATGCACTTATCAAAATACAGTGTGTTCCAAAATTATCTTTACAACTTCAAAAATTCTTAACCTCGAACATAAACAAGATATTTACATTCTGTCCTTTGCATGTATTACTGCAACTAATAAAGTTATTTTTCAATAGGCTGAACAGTTATAAGTGAAGATGTGGACACCACAACAGAAAGCTCAATGCGTGTCATGGTTCATAGAGACGAAATCAGATACACAGGTTCAATGGAACTTCAGAACAAAATTCCAAAGAGACCCACCATCTAGACCCTCCATCCGTGCATGGAACATAAGCTTCATGAACACTGTTCAGCCTATTGAAAAAACTTTATTAGAGTCAGTAATACATGCAAAAGACAGAATGTAAATATCGTGTTTATGTTCGAAGTTATGAACTTTTGAAGTTGTAAGGATAATTTTGGAACACCCTGTATATTTATAATATTTTTCTGGAACTAAGACTTCCGTATCCTTTGGAAATGAGACGAATAATGAAAGAAAACTGTATTTTTGGGCAAAGTAAACAAATGGAAAGACTAATAGACATTTCAATTTTTTTAGACATGAACTGGAACGGACAAACATCTCAACTGATAGTTTCCGGTACAGACAACAGTGCAACGCTGCGAGCTCTGACACCTGTAACTCTTTATTATTTGAGGGTCATAGCAGAGAATGCAATTGGTCAAAGCAACGCAAGTGCAGTAATTAACGTGACAACCGAAGAAGAAGGTAAATATAGAACAGTTATGCTGCCAAAAATCTTACTAACCGAATTGTATGGAAAAAAATGACACGCAAATTGATCGACATTTTTTTCTTGCAAACAAATATACATCGATTTTTTTATACATCTACTATTCTTTATTTTATGAACCAATATTTTAAGCAATCCAAAATTTACTTATATTGCTCGATTTCCATCTTATTGCGAAGGAAAAAAAAAAAACTTTAACGCATGTTTGTAGCATACACATGGTTGTTTGCAGTCTGAGTATTCTGGTTTGTCATATTATTACGAACAAGATTTACATAGGAACTTGTGTTAAAATGCAAACTGTGACCACTAGGGGGCGATGATCGTTAGATTAGCGGGCAGGCCATTCGCATGGCCACCGCGATTTCCTGACTTGAATCCCTTGGATTTCTAACTGTAAGGACACTTGAAATCCATGCTGAGTGAGACTTCCGTGATATAGGACATGAATTGCAAAAGCGGCGATAGTGTCCATGGCACACCTGGCTAATTTGAACAGGGTGGTCATTCCAAGCTCGTCAGCTTGCGAGATCGAGATTCTCGCTCACGTGATCGGTTGTGACATAGAAATGTCGCAAAGTAGTATTCTAATCTACTAGAACTTAGCTTGCGGCTAGGTTCGAGTAGATTAGAATACGACTTTGTGACATTTCTATGTCACAACCGATCACGTGAGCGAGAATCTCGATCTCGCAAGCTGACGAGCTTGGAATGACCACCCAGGTCCGTAAATACATACGCCGATGTTGTAAAACGTGCATTGAGGCTAATAGGAACAATTTTGCGTTATGCTGTTACGCAATCCTGTTCTGCATTAAAAATCATCTTAGTCCTGCAGTTGACATCATATATTTGCCTACACCACACCAGGGCTATCATACTTTTTCTTACACCAGACCACGGCTATTCCACGAAAAAGTCAATCCTTTGTCCCGAACGTGACGGTTCGTCTATTTCATTTAAAAGTAGTAATTTTAGAAGTGTAATGACGGAATTTTTTGCTTAAGAAACCACACATTAGTTTGTAATTTGTTAAACAGAAAAAAATTGCTCATTATTTTTTTAAAGTATTATTTTTAATGAAATATATGAGGCCTCACGTGGGGAACATAATGGCTGTTTTCCGTATCCCACCAGTGACACCGTCCTCCAGTGGTTGTAGTTTGCTTTTTCAAGGCAAGGCTCCTACGTACATGGGCGGACTTATGGGAGGGGCAGAGGGGGGCAATGCCCCCCCCCCAGTCTTGGGAGGACTTTATGTAATAACAACACATCTTCCAAATTTAAAAAAAAAAATCATTATTCTTTTTCTTTTTTGACTAGTTCAGAATTGCATGGGTGAAAAATTATAGGAGGGGGGGCATAGGGGGCAATGCCCCCCAGTCAAGGTAGGACTTTAAATAGTAACAACACATCTTCCAAAATTTTAAAACAAAAAAAAATTATTATTATTTTTCTTTTTTGAATACATATTTCAATGAAAATGAAGAGAATAGCGAATGTCCTTTTCTGATGGGAGAAAAGAAAAAAAAAAAGAATATAAAATACAAATAGTACAGCTGTCACTGGGGTGCTGAAATATGCGTAAATTCACTATTTTGGACTGAAAATCATTTGGGCAAGCATATAAATGAAAATATAGGCTAAACGAGCTATGCATTCAGCTGCAACACTTAAAATAATTGACGATTATTTCTAAATTAAAATCTAAAACAAAGGGAGCCCCCCTCCCCCATTTGCGCTAACAGAACGATCTACTCGTTATGATTTGTTTTCTTTCTTTTCGGAATGTTTATTTTCAATTTGCGTGATTTCAAAAACTAGATATTTTGTGTTGTTACAGACAAAAGATTTTGAAGAACCTTATGGATTCACACGTTTAGATTGTTAAAATTGTAAAAATCCTTTAACCGTAAAAACTGACGAATTTTCGTAAACATTACAAAAATCTGCAGGTAAGAGGGAATTACATATAGGGCCGGATTTGCCTATAAGATAAACAAGATATAGCTTCGGGCCACTGCTTTGAAGTGGGTCCGTAACTCGCAAAAAATTGCATGATTTGTTCCTTAAAAAATGGAAAGTGCTTGAAAAAACTAATTTAATTTTCAAGTGCTTGAAAACCATGAATATTTGCAAACGTGTGGCTACAAACCTTAAATTTTAAAATTCCTAACAAATGGTAGGGGTAGGAATGTCAAAATATGTCAAATTCAGCTCCTTGCTACATCCTGCATCAAAGGTGTAAAAATCATGGTTCTTACGTTTGTAACATATTACTTGAAATAACTTTTTGTGACTCACATGTTTCATATCTTGCTAATTATTTAATCCCGAATGCAGTATTTTGGAAATTCTTTTGTATTGATTGCTTTTATTTTGCTTCTACTGCATATTGTTAATATGTTTAGCCCAGAAATAAATGATACACTACCTCTATTCCTTTTCGTTTTCTGCACTGCTTATAATTAAAAAAAAAAGTTGTTGTAATGAGAAAATTCTAGGTTTTTTTTTTTCTTTTAAACTTAAAATAGCTGTTTTTTTAAACAAAGTTTGAATAATACTGTGCAACTGTATAATCTAGTACTCAATTTCAGAGACTGGAAAGTGCAAATGAGGTGCCTTAAATTATTAAATGTTCTAAAATCCTTGAAAAGAATTGGCGCAGTTTATCCTACAAGGGCTCTTGTTCCAAAACACCCAATCTAACCAACCAAACCTTGAAAATTATTAGACAAGTCTTTGAGACTCCTAAGCAAAGTGTGCTTCTATTTTATTTCTTATCAAGTGTATAAATTATGAATTGTTCTAATAAGTAGTATGATACTCTTATGTTACATATTTTCTAAATATGTATAGCATTTCTTTTAAAGTATTAACTTACATCACGAAGCACATTTAAATCATAAAACTTTTTTAAAAAATTATTTGTCTATTTTTTCCTGAGATTTTTGTCTATCTAATTAACCCTTATAATGCTTCAAAATGCAGAATTTTATATCCATTTTACAAAATTTCCTCCGGGTGAAAAACCCCCCGGACCCCCTAAAATTGGAGATATTCCATATCCTACTTAAAAGGGAGCTTTGCATCACTCTCTTGATACCAGTCAACTCTCTTAAGGTCAATTTAAAAAGGACAGCATGAAAACACACATTAATGAAAACGACACACACACAAAAAAAGTAAAGCATAGCCTTATGCATCACAGGAAAACAGACCAAAACATGGGGCAAGTGGGGGCAATTTAAAATGTTGCTGGAAAAAAATCCTGCCCCCCCCCCCCCCCCAGGAACTCAGTCTTAAATCCGCCTATGCCTACGTAAAGCTTCTTCATTGTGCTATAGCAGATCAGGTTAAGTTTTTAAACGACCTTTTTAGTTTAAAGATTTAAGACACCTTGTATTTTGTGGGATTAAATTTGAGTTTGAATTATAAATAAATGGATTTTTAAGCCATAGATGTTGTCAACAATGGACATTAATGCGTATTTTACTAAAATTAATACGAAGGACAGACTTTACTATGGATTGCTTTCAAGGATTATGCAGAACAGTTTTTTAAGCTCAAGATTTGTTGAAAAATAAAGACTTAGATTTGCTAGTATTACTCTTGCTGATTATACCTTGAAATTCACTGTTGCAGACGGGATTGTTATTATTGAGATAAATTTCAAGTTCTCCCCGAATCTTAATTGTTTCCTTAAAATGACGATCACAAGTTCAATCTTTGGCATTTTACTCAACAAATTTTTCTTATATTAGCCCCTTTTTTCTGAAAGTATTGAAATCCTCTGCATTATTCGATTTTTTAGTACCTTCTGGATCACCAAGGGACGTCCAAGTACATTCAACCGGAGCGCAGTCTATGAAAGTTTCTTGGAAGGTAAGAATATGTCTATTTAAGATGAAAAATATGTCAACAGAAGGGCTTTGTAATTGAACGCTGGTCACTTACTCTCAAAACTGCAGGCACGAAACCGACTCCAATCCGTGGATTTTCAACATGCAGGATATCGGCAACTTTCTGTTGTGTTATTGTGCGGCATGTACAAAATCCCTCAAGTACTCGTTTAGCTTGCAGTGCTCTTGGCAAAATAACATTCCTAGTGAAGTTTCGCATCGAATAGAGCCCTTGTGCCTCGATATGGTGGGGAAAACTGGGCGAACTCGTGGCAATTGCATCTGCCGATTGCGGTGCTACATGAAAGAATGAATAATAATGCTCCATTTGAAAACAAAAGAAAAATATTGATACTTATTATTTTAACTTAACGTTATGTGGTGTATTGTTTCTGTTAGATAACTCTGGTACTACGATACTTAGTAAATAAATACTGACTTGTCATATATTGAAAAAAAATCTAAATATTTCTTACACATAACCAGCCTTTATCATACAATTATTGGTTACGACCTTCATCATAAGTAACACCACAGGAGATTAAAGAAGTGTTACTGATTTGTAACCAATCCCTTTCAATTCATTGCCTCTTCGAAAATCATTTCAATGGAAATAATCTAAATTCTTACAGAATTCCAATTTAATAATTTATAAGTTGCCACATATACTTAGCAACTGAATTGTGAATTTTATAAATTGGAATCTTTTGCACATAAAGGTGGAAGAGTCATTTCTTTAAATCCTCTGATTTTATACAATTCTCAAGATTTTTGCGAATTTTAGTTTAATAGCTGTATATCTTTAAAGCTCTCTAAAGGGTTGTCAAGTTTTATTTTAGTTTGATTAAGTTTACAGGTAAACTCTATGTTACGAGACAAAAACGTGTCAAGAAAATATATTTTTTTGGAGTAATGCCGATCTCTCTATAAAATTGTGCATAGCAAGTAAAAACTTTTTTGAAATTTACATCTTATGCCAAGATTTTTACGATAAAGAATGAAAAAAAGTTGTTTGTGCCTTCAACTTGTTGTTGGTCTCTTAAATGCATGCGTGATTGAATGCATACGAATGTCATATATCATTGTTTTATTCAACAAATGAAATAACTGAATGATATAGCAGTAGGCATCATAAAAAATAGACAGTGGTCCATTGTAGTCCAATGAAGAATCATCATCTTAGCTATGGTACGCACTCCTTCTTCACACTGCGATAGTTTTACTTCAAAAGAAAAATTAAATTTTTCACCTTTTTTTTTTCAGAACAAGCGTCAAAACATCAAAAGAATTTGCTGTTAATGACTTTTGCAAAAAGGAAATGGTGCGTAAAATTAGTAAAAAAAATAAAATATGCTACACATTTAGAAAATTAAAAAATCGATAAAAAAAACATTACACCTGAATTTGTTCATTAGATCTTTCTGTTTTTAATAGAAAAGATATTTTGAGATTCATAGAAAATGAACGCTTTTACATATTTTTTATTGCTTAAAGCCTAGACGTTGCACTGTTAAGTGCAACGTCTAGGCTTAACAGTGTTGACTAAAGTTAAATCAATATTTACATGCTGGTAGTATTTTAATTCTTATTTTATTTTCTCAACTGAAGCATAAGATAACGTGAATACGTAAAGATTTATAATACATTTTGCATCCACAAGAATCAGATGATCCGTTTTGTTCATGCTTTTAAAGTTGTATGACTATAAGAAATAAATAAATTCCTTTGTGAAGATAAATAAAATTGTATTTGTACGGTACGCTTTAATGCATAAAATTAGCAAGTTACAGAGCGGCTTACAGCAGCCTGTTGAAAGCTGCTAATTTTGTGCGTTAAAATATTGATGATTATCAATAACTACGTCAGTTTCCGAGGTTTAAATTATTCTTTTTCAATTGTGAATTAAAGAAATTACTATTTCTCCTGTTAAAGCTACGAATAAATACACTTTTTATCGTATGGTAGAATAATTGAAACAATATTACAAGCGTGGGAAGTATCACGTTTTTACTTCCTTTTACAAAAAAGGAAGTATTGTATTCGCGAAAAAATTTTTTACTCAAAAATAGGCCTTAATTTCTATTTTGCTCACCCCCGAATGAATGTTGGGTTTTTTTTTCGACTCTACCACACGTGGATATATGCCTAGGAACGTACAGACACCCGAAATATCCATTTTAACGATCCCCGAGTTAATTAAAACGACTTTTCTCGTGACGTCTGTATGTACGTATGTATGTGCGTATGTTTGTATGTGTGTATGTGTGTATGTATCTCGTATAACTCAAAAACGGTATGTCCTAGAAAGTTTAAATTTGGTACGTGGACTCCTAGTGGGGTCTAGTTGTGCACCTTCCCTTTTGGTTGCATTCGGGTGTTTCTAAGGGGGTCTTTTGCCCCTTTTTGGAGGGAAATCATTGTTAATTTCGATGTAAACTCATGTGGTGCTATAATTTGGCGGACACTTGGTGATATATCGCCAGTCTTTTGGTCGCCAAGTTTTGTCGCCAACTTGGCGACAGATTTGGCGATTTTTTTTTTAAATCTGGTATATATCTGGCCACTGTTGGTGATATTTAGAGAGTAAACTATTGAATCACATTAAAATTGACAATAATGGGAAAATGACGTTACATTGGAGTAAAAGGAAGTCATGTGATGCACACATCAGCTCGTTTAATGTAATTTTTAAATACGCTTCAAAAGTACCCTTGGAGATACTTGAGCCTATCGATCCTAGGAAATTTGATATTGGATCAAGTGTCCTTTTATACAAAAGTGTATGGTATTTATTATACTTATTGTTTGAGAGAAATATCGTGCCCTTTCAAAATATAGCCTAAATCAAAAGTAAATCTCCTATTGATAGCGAAAATTTTAAAAATTCTGACCCGTTAGAGGTGTCACCACACATGATAAAAAACGGCTCTTTCCTACGATTAAATCAACTATTGATCTTGCTTTAAATTCCAAAAAAAAAAAAAAACATTCTTGAAATTCGAAAATTAATATATTTTTTCCTTTCATTAGAATCACTAATTTTAGCTGATTGTTAGTAGCAATTTGGATTTTTTTAAATACTTAAAGACACCAAAACACTAATTTTTCTATATACCGTATAAAGTTAATAAAATATTTCAAAAATACCGTACAATATATTAAAATATTTCAAAAATATTTTTTAACATAACTGTATACTTGATCAAGACTGATGAAAAGTATGTTTTTTTTTAGCAATGCTAGTTTTTACTATGGTAAAGTTGACTTTGTTTGTTGAATATTAGTTTGATTTGCTATTGTTTTTCCTTAGCTTTTTTTTTTTGCATTTGACTTACTAGTTTTGTTCAGTAAATAATAAATGTTTGATTTGTATTAAAACCCTTACACAACCACTTTCACTCCAGCGTCAAGACTTCCGTAGACCTTGATCAAGTCTCCTTGTACAAAGGAGTCTTCAACCTTTTACCAACTTTTGATTTTCTTTTAAAAAATGGAACTCTACTACATAAATTGGAAAAAAAAACGGCGCTCTATTCTGACGAAGCATATAGTGTTCTAAATGCGCTGCTCAAATTAAGAAAGATTGGTCTGGAAGGGATCAGAGTTGACAAAAAGATAAAAACAGCAAGGACAATAAATGATCTTTTTTTCGAACCGATATTCAGCTTACAGAACGAGAACGGCGTCCTAGACACATTGCGGTAGGAACACCGCGAATGGCGATGTACGAAGAAGCAAATCTTGGTGCAGAGACAATGTCAACCCGTTGCAAAAGTTCGTTCTCTAAATAAGGTAGGGACAGAGTTTACAAACGGCGTCCAATCACATCCCACACGAGTTCGATTGGTGACAGATCAGGGAAGTACGGTGCTACGGAAGCATTTGTCCACCTTGTAGATCACGTTGGAAGATGCGAGAGCACTGTGTGGTCGGGTGTTATCCTAACGAAAAATTGCATTAGGCACCCCCTGAGAGGAAGAGAATTCAGAAGGAAATCTTGAAAACGGTTCATGCAATTAAATAACCTGATACATTTTTGAAAAAACTTTGAACATTTTCTTAATGAAAAATTTCAAACCTTGTTTGAAATGTTCCTTTTGGCAAATATGTATTTTGCGCATCTTGAAACGTATTACTGTTTTGATGAATTTGTTTCATATGTTATAGTTATTTTGACTGTATTCTAATAATATTTGCTTAAATCGTTTTCTATTTTTTTAACAAAAGAACATTTGAACATTTATACAAAAAGCATTTAACTGTGTGCAAAAATCCAAATACTAGTCAGCTCCACCCCCTACTCGGAAGTTCTCGCCAAATTTCAGAACTGAATAAAGATCGATTAGCGATCTTACTGGTCACTAGTTTTTAGTCTAGTCTCAATGATCCTTTTCAAATATTTTACAAAGGGATAACATTTTATTTTTCAATGAATTTTGTGAAGTTAAGAGAAATACATTAACTATGAAAGATACATTTACTCTTTGAAAGTACTTGAGTCATTGAAAAAAAGTTATTGTCTACATTTGCCATTTAAACAAAGTCAGCTTTTTAGTTATTTCATTTTTCGTATTTAAAATCGCTATATTTTGAACCACATTAACTAAATCTCACACGTGACATTTTTAGCTGCAATCATTGGTCAATTCTCAAGCGTTGGCATTCGGTGAGTTGCAATGAGACATTTTTACTTCCTTTTACAAAAAAGGAAGTATTGTATTCGTGAAAAAATTTTCATTCCAAAATTAACCTTAATTTCCATTTTGCTCACCCCCCGAATGAATGTTGAGTTTTTTTTTTCGACTCGACCACACGTTTATAAGCGCCTAAGAACGTATAGACACCCGAAATATCCATTTTGACGATTCCTGAGTTAGTTTCAACGAATTTTCTCGTGACGTCTGTATGTACGTATGTGCGTATGTGCGTATGTATGTCGCATAACTCAAGAACGGTATGTCCTAAAAACTTGAAATTTGGTACGTAGACTCCTAGTGGGGTCTAGTTGTGCACCTCCCCTTTTGGTAGCATTCGGATGTTCCTAAGGGGTCTTTTGTCCCTTTTTGGGGGAAATCATTGTTAATTTAGATGTAAACTCAAGTGGTGTTATAATTTAGCGGACACTTGGCGATATATCGCCAGTCTTTTGGTCGCCAACTTGGCGACAAATTTGGCGATTTGTTTTAAATTTTAAATCTGGTTTCAATTCGGCAACTGTAGGAAATATTTAGAGAGTAAACTATTAAATCACACTATAATTACCAATAATGGGAAAATGACATGAAATTGGAGTAAAAGGAAGTCATGCGAGGCACACATCAGCTAGTTTTAGCTTCCACGTACTAGCTTTATAAATACTCGGATGTGATCACTAAGCTTGCCTATTTATGCATATGTATTATTTAGTTTTCTAATACTGCTAAAGTGTACAACAAACGAATTATAGCAAAAATATAATTTTATATTTTTTTCCCTCTTAGCCGCCTCCAGAAGATACCCAGCATGGTTTTATAAAAGGGTATTACATTGGTTATCGGTTGTCTTCTTCTACTGAATCTTACACGTACAAACAAGTTGAACACCAATCAAATAAAGACGTACAGTCGACGTACATAACAGGACTTCAACCATTTACCAAATATGACATTGTTATAAAGGCGTACAATTCAGCTGGTGCCGGTCCGAAATCAAGCAGAATTGTTGGGAAAACATTAGAAACAGGTACATTTTATTTTTAAACGATGTTTTTTTTCTGTCTACTTTTGAGTTTTATTTAAAAGCATGCTTGAAACATACTATTTGAAAAAAATATTTGACGTTCCAATGGAGCCAAGTAAATGGGTTTCTGCATGAAAAAGTGGTTGTTTTATCCATTTTGAGATATTAATATGCTTGCATGATGTGTTTCTTCTAAGGATAAAAAAAATACTTAAAGCTAAAGGCGCATTAAAACTATTGATGAATTTTTTTGGAAGGCATACCGTTTTCTTCTTTATAATTACGTAGCTAAAAATAAGATGTATAGGTAAAAATTTAAGGTCTAAAATAAATATGCTTTTGGTTTATCCCTTTTTTCGGACATGAAACACTTGGAAAGGAAAGAAAATAAATATAAAAAAAAGCTCTATTATATAATGCGCTTCTAAATATACATGCTAACAAATTTTTTCTAAAAAATATTCCTTTTAGATGCTGAGTATCGGAGTCAATTACGTAATGTCGTTTGTGTAATATATGTTTTTATAAAATATTTTCAGAAAAATAGCTGATAGAAAAATTTATTTCACAAAATTCAAGTTAATAAACACAATTCTATTAATTTCTGTTTGGATGTTCTGTACCATAGCGATCAATATGAGAAAGAAAATCTATCCAAACTGATATAAAGTTTTTTATAACATAATGTCAACACATTTTGTAACAAACTTCTGATACTAACAAGAGTATTTAGTAAGTACTACATAAAACATAATACATTGAAAACATTTTATTTTACTTCACATAACAAGTTAAAGGCTATTATATGTATATTTATGAATAATAATATTACTAATACGGAAATCATAAATTTGTTTGAGAAAATATTTAACAGTTGTACATACTGAGAATGTTCTCCCTAAAATTTCCCTTTTGACTTCGTAGAATGCCATTTTTAATGTAGAAGAATCAAAATAAAAAATATTTCTTAAAATGCATGCCATTTTCACATTTTTTTCTTTTGAATTTAAGATGTATTGCTGTAAATATGCTTTGATCATCCAGAATCTACAGAGAGCTCATGGTATCCCAATCGTCCGTCAACAGAAAGTAGCAAATGATACGATATGAAAATAATTGTGCTACGAAATTGGTGCTCAGTAAAGCACATTTCTTCATAATGAACATTATTTACAGATTAAATTTATGGATTGTATTATACGCATATTTTTTTAATGAAATTATTAATTAAAGATTATGTTCAAGTTACACAGAAATGTTGATTTTAATTCACCGTAAGTACATTGCAAATGTTTTAGACCTTTGCATTGCATTCGTTCAAGAAATTGAATACTTTATGATGTGTGTTAATTGTTTATGTATTTACTTTGTTTACCAATCCGAGGGGAACTTTAATTTAATGATTGTTGATACTAATTTTTTTGCTGTCATTTCTTAGCACCTCCAACTTCTCCTGTAGTTCAGATAGACGGTACAACATCTTCAACTATAGAAGTTAGTTGGAAAAAAGATGTTAAAGACAAATCAGCGGCACCTGGTGAGTAATGCTTAAAACAAAATATTACTGTTTTAGCGTGCACTGAAAAATACTTGAGTTGGATATTATAAGATATTAAGTTATAACGGTATCATGAGTTAATGTACCGGGTGGTTATAAAAGAAGTATCTCTATTAAAACTATTTGTTATATTAAAACATATTTTTAACACAGCAAATAGCATTTTTTATAAAGCAATAATAAGTGGATTGAATATATCAAAGCACAGAGTTTATTAAGCACCGGTTTACAAAAAAATTTTAACTCTAAATCTGAAATGCAAAAATCAAAATTATGTCCTTTGTCTGAGCATGTAAGTAAGTTCTGCGTTTTTTTTTTTGAAACTCTTACTATTATGAAAAAATTGTAGTAAATGAGGCCCCTAGTTTCAAAACCGGATACTTGTAGGAGCGGACAAACGCTCAACTTGTAAAAAGTCCGGTTTTGAAACTGAGGCAGACCTTCCCGCCCCATTTCAAGGGGGAAAGAAGCGGTTTTTGAACCTAATATTGAGCAGGCAAATAGGCCTTATGATTCTCTACAAGATTAACAAAAAAAAAAAAAAAAAGGGGAAATCGAATTTTTTGCAAGTATCCGGTTTTGAAACTAGGGGCCTCAAATATTTCGCATAGTGTAAAAATAAAAAATAGCACTAAACGAAATAAAATAAATCATATATATTAAATTTAGAGCACTGACTTTCTGCTATTGCCTTTAATATAAAGATGATCATTCCACCGTGACTCTGTTTCGTTGCATAACATGAGTTTTAAAAGTCTAATGATCATTCGCTTGTGGTTTTGCGGAATTTTGTGAAATAATAAAACCTTTATGTAATATTCATGAGATAAAACACAGTATAAATTACATAAATTGGTCTTTAAAACTATACTACTATAGTATGACGAGCGAACATTTTTGTAATTTTGAATTTGAAACATAAAATTCAGCTCTAAATTTCTTTAAGTTTAGGTAGATATATGTTGTAAAAATAATGCATTGCGTTATTTTCATTTCGTAACTTTATTTTTAATTCAGAATAATACTCATTTTTCTTATAACGTGTGACGTACGTAACCGTGAGAAACGTAAATCTAAAGTTACGTTCTTCATGGTTACTGAAGTCCATTTTAGAACTAGACTCGTTTAGTGTTTTAGACCGTTACGTGTCTAAATATTTACTAACAAGTAAGCACTGATACTTTGTCTTAAAATTAACGCTGCTATCAACCAAATTTCACCATGGATGAAATAAATGCTTTTTTTATTGGCTTTGTGAAAAATTTATTTTTGTGTCCTCTGTTTTGAAGTGAAACATTTTATGGAGAGTTTTAAAATATCTGATCTTCAACCTTTTTGTGTGATGGATTTGACGTAGTTGTTTTTTAATTGCTGCCAAAAATAATGAGATTCAAGAGCGTATTTCACATTGCTAAGGTTTTGACTTGAATTTAGTTTGTTAACTTTTACCATCAAAATTAACATTATTATTACTATCATTTTTATTGTTTTTTGGTAATAGTTAAAAGGCGGATTTCAAATAAATGTACAATGTGAATATGCATAAGTCAGGCGCAAACAAAACAAGAGCTTGGGTTGAGAGAAAACATAAATGTGAAATGAGAGTTCAGAATGTAAAACATGAAGAAAAGATACAAGTTTTACTTCTATATCGTGGGTCTTTACAACGCACTTTTTTTAATCACTCGCCAGCAAAACTTCTTCTTCCAGAAAAATATCAAGAAATGTAATCATCTTTACGAAAACAAAATCAATTTTAAGGATTGTTTTTTCAAGAAGGCTTCTTCTAGGAACTTTTTGACTTCATATCTACCACGGTGATTCCAATATTATCATTATTACTTAGCAAGATAACATAGAGGTATTCCATGTATAGAGGATGCTGTTTATTGTTGGGACTACTTGGAAAAGAATGCTTTTTGAAACTTTTCGTACACTTGGCGTGTTGAGAAAGATGAAGTTGCTTTGGTTTACAACTCTAAACAAAGTTAGCTTACGAGCTTCCCTGCAATTGATTCTCATCTCCTGACTTCTCATTGCTGATTCCTCAGTCTTTTTGATACATTTTTTTTGCCGTAATATTTCCATAAAAAATATTATACAGTGACATTTAAAAAGCGAAATTATTTAAAAATATACACTTATTTTTTTCTATTGAACTAAACTTTCGAGAGTTGCATTGTTTGTTTCAAGCGATTACGTTCGTCACAATCAATTTGTTAGTTTTGTCACGCTGAACCAATTGGCTAGAATATTTTTAAAAAAATCAGCATTTTAAAACCATTTTAGGTAGCTTTTGGGAAGAGTATATTTTGCATTTTTTTCCTTTTTATTATCCTATAAAAAGTGTGGAAGGAAAAATACGAAGTTTTGTGACGAACATAACAGCCCATTAAACACAGAAATTTAAATTAGGCTCCACGAGAAAAAAAAATCGATGAATGAAATTAAAGAAACACAAATCTCAAACAACAAGCAATATCCGAGAAAACTATTTACATGAAATTCATGCTTAAAAATTACATTTCGCGTTTATTGAATGCTTTATAGTTAAAATTTATATGTTGTTGTTGAAGATCTTCAAGCAGTAGTTATTCTACGCACAACATCCACCTTTAAAACCCTTTTACCAGATTCGAAAATTAAAAATGTCATCTCTAAAATGATGTATAGCAGATTAATATTAATTGAGTTTGAAATTTTGGCCTACAGGTTGACACTTTCGTGGAATGACCCAGTAGCATAGTTGTTTTTAAAACTAATTGTGTTCCACTTTCTACCAATCGATTCAACACGAACTATTAACTAATTTGTCAATGGCTATTTTTAGCCGTTTTCAAGTTTCATTTAATTCGTTTATTCTATACAAAATACAGTTTGGACACAAATACGAACAGTTCGGTGGTAATTTCAGGAAGGTATTTTTTACATTGATGTGGTAACTTTTCAGTTAAAATATATCAGGAGTAGGGTGCGTCTTATTTTTAAAGGTGTTATTTTTTCATGAGGCACCCTCTCATTTTGTTCCTTTGGATGAGAAAAAAATTCTCATATCTGAAAAATAATATTGAATAATATTTAGAAAGTGCTACCACTGCTGCAAAATTTGTCAAATCTCTCTCTTTTTATTTATTTATTTTTTAAATTTATTTATTTAGTCTGAATAATAAGTAGCAATCAGTGAAAAGTTTGTATTGTCACAAAGAGAAAAATTTACAATTTTGCTGAATGTAAAAGACCGAAAGTGTAAACCTGTGATATAAATGGCATTACCGAACTTTCGGTTGTTTTTTTGACATCTTTACTAATAATAAAGCAGAAAGTCTCTCTGTCCGGAGGATGTCTAGATGTCTGGATGTCTGTAGGATGTCTGTAGGATGTCTGTAGGATATCTGTAGGATGTCTGTGACGCGCATAGCGCCTAAACCGTTCGGCCAATTTTCATGAAATTTGGCACAAAGTTAGTATGTAGCATGGGGGTGTGCACCTCGAAGCGATTTTTCGAAAATTCGATGTGGTTCTTTTTTTATTCCAATTTTAAGAAAAAAAACTATCATAAATTACGAAATTATCATAACGTGTAACCGTAACATGGGCACAAGCCAATTGGCGAGATACGAAACTATCATCTTCTTTATCTTCTTTACTAATAATAAAGCAGAAAGTCTCTCTGTCCGGAGGATGTCTGTAGGATGTCTATAGGATATCTGTAGGATGTCTGTGACGCGCATAGCGCCTAAACCGTTCGGCCGATTTTCATGAAATTTGGCACAAAGTTAGTATGTAGCATGGGGATGTGCACCTCGAAGCGATTTTTCGAAAATTCGATGTGGTTTTTTTTATTCAAATTTTAAGAAAAAAAAAATTCATAAATTACGAAATTATCATAACGTGGAATCGTACCATGGGCGCAAGCCAATGGGTGAGATACGAAATTATCATAACGTGGAACTGTAACGTCGGTACAAGCCAATTGTCGAGAAAATTCACCATACATTATTTGTAAATATATACAAGCGAACCAAAAGACCTTTAATTTTTCTATTACGGGCGAAGCCGTGCGGGTGCCACTAGTTATTACATAAAATGACAACCATAAAATGCTTATTATTTTCTTGTATATACTAGAAATAGGTATTTGTGTTATGTTAAACCCAACCAACCTAATTTCATGTTGATTAAAAATGTAACAAGATATATTGGGGAGCTGATTTTTACACCATTTTTTTCACAATGAATGTAATTTTAATCACTGGTAGCACCCCTAAATTATGATCAAATTCTATGAAACTTTTATGCGTGTATTTTTTCATCAAAAGGAAACAATTAAAGGGGTGCCTCATAAGAAATTCAAAACTTTTTTAAAAAGTGCATTATAAGACACACCCTAATCAGGAGTAAATGAAATACAGAAAATGCACATCGTAAAAGGAAAATTTTAAGTTAACGATCAACGGTGGGTTTCCATTCCCGAATCCTGCTTGATATTTAGCAGGATTAATCCCGCGGGAATAAGAACAAAATCCCGCGGGATTTCTAATTCCGCTATTTTTGTCTGTACAAGCGTTTTTCCTGCACTTGCTACTCAAAAAACGACTATTTTTACAAGCATCGTAAGACGTTTGGATTACCTTCTTTGTATGCCTGCAAGAAGAGCAAGAAAAACTATGTCTCATATGGTGAACAGTGGATTAACCATTAGAACACAATAACAATATAGAGCATATTTTTCTGAAAATGAATTAGTATTCTCATTCGAAGTTTCAGTTTTCATATGTTCAGCAATTGAGAAAATGCGTAACATTTTCAAAAACAATAACACAAATTAAAAGTCCAGAAAATTATGCTTTAAAAAAAATAGAGAAAGGGTATATTCTGTAAGTTATCGCCCTATATCCAGGGCTAAGTCAGAAATACATGAAATACACCGCCAGCTTAGTCAATTCCAGCCAAGGACTGCAGTTTCGCGCTTATTAGCACTCATCAGCCCGGCATAGGAGTGACTGAGCTGGAGATGGAAAACCTCTTAAGGAAGCCTTGAAAGTCAAACAGACAGGTAACTAATACAAAATTTGCACTGACCAGACGAGTGACCGAAACAATGGTTCGATTCGACTCGAATATTGAAGGCAAGGCATGTATATTCAGTAAATTACCGCCCTTTAACCAGGGCTAAGGCAGAAATACATGAAATACAACGCCACCTCAGGCAATTCCAGCCGAGGACTGCCGTTTCGAGCTAATTAGCACTCATCAGCCCGCCATAGGAGTGACTGAGCTGGAAGTGGAAAATCTCTCAAGGAAGCCAAGAGTGCCGAACAAACTGGTAGCTAATACAGAATTATCCCTGACCAGACGAGTGACCGAAACAATGGTTCGGTTCAACTCGAATATTGAAGGTAAGGCAGGTATATGCAGTAAGTTACCGCCCTATAGCCAGGGCTAAGTTAGAAATACATGAAATACACCGCCAGCTCAGTCAATTCCAGCCGAGGACTGCAGTTTCGTGCTTATTCGCACTCATCAGTCCAGCATAGGAGTGACTGAACTGGAGATGGAAAACATCTTAAGGAAGCCTAGAGTGCCAAACAAACTGGTAGCTAATACAGAAGCTTGAATGCAATGTTTGAGTTCCTATGTAAACTAAAGGAACTTAACAACTAAAACTGTTAACTTATAAAAATAGCACTATGCATTTCTCCGAAGAATAAATCAATGAAAAACCTATCATTATTTACATATTCGGCACGATTCTGGAAGAGGTGACAAAAGCGTGAATGAAACACAAGATGATTCGCAAGGCAGTGCTGGCTCAAGGTTTTGAATGCATCTTTGAAGTGATAGGTCAAAATAGCTAAGGGTTTCGAAAACTTTTACTGAGGCTACGGGTTCTTGAAATCAAGCAGCATTATCCGCCCGCTGTAATGAACCAAATGCAGTGATGCAATGACCGACGTTAATGAAACAACAAGAGTATTCTCAAGAGCAAGTACTCAATGCAAGTTAAATTGGATACAGCACAACACATATCCAATAGACATCGTTTATGTCCGAAACTTGTAGTTCTAAAGAAAAAAAATAAGCATAAGAAAAATTAAAACGCCTATTTCTGAAGTTCCTAAATTTAATGAGGATAGTTTGTTAAACGTCCACAATTATTCAATCTCGGTAAAATCAACTGCAGTTGATCCACATTACGTGTATTCATCAAGAGAATTAATTTTTGAACAAAGAATCATTTCCCACTAAATACGAGGGTTTGCTTTGTTAAGATGCGATGGACTTTTTAGGGCACACTTTTGCGTTCCAAACGAAAATTGCTAATTGGGATCTGACTTTGTAATAATATACAATTGGTGTTTGGAATCCAAAGAAATCTACTAATTCAAGTAACAAAAGCAGTCCTTCCTATAAAGCGCAACTCTTTCTAATAAAGTAATCAAACGGGATCCTGAGATCTCGAGGGATTGGTTGGCAGCATTCTGAAATCCCACAGGATTGTATACGGTGCGGGATTGGAAACCCTAGCTGAAAGACTTTTTAATTAAATTACGAATCAAATTATCATATGTAGATACTTGCCCGAGCGATAAAATATTGTATAGTTTTACTTGCTGCTATTTTTAATTTTTAGAAGAAATATTTGAATTTGGAAAAATATTAACTTGGACGGATTTGCCCGTTTTGAGGTGTTCTGAGTCCATTTTGACCATTTTTAGAAAATGTGCGTCTGTATGTTTCTGATCAGTTCCTTTTTTTCTTTTGCTTCTAACGCAAAATCTACTGCATGAAATCAAACGAGATTTGGTACACATATGTACCTCCATAGGAAATAGAGCCCATTAGGTTTTGGTGTCAGTTCCTCCAAAGAGGGTGGGACAATCGAATGTGTTCCCCTCATGCGTGGATGCTATACCTCAGGAAGTAATGGGTAGAATCGAACAAAAATCGGTCCACAGGCATAGCTTATAGGGCACAAGTGCTAAAGAAAATAATACATCATTCTCTCTCAGACGCAATTGATGACGAAATAGAGTACGCATGGCGTCATTCTGATTATTAGCTATAAAAATGTCTAAATTACGTAATTAAATAGTAAATTTAATTATATCATATTGTGATTATAGAATACACCCTTTTTTACAAACCCGATGACGGTGATTGGAAATCTGTGCAACTTGAAAATCAGAGCGAGCGTCACACATTGACGAATCTTCGGTGTGGGACTAGGTATCAGCTTTACATGACAGCGTCCAACAGTTTAGGAACAGGAGAACCAAGTCCACCTGTTTACACCAGGACTCTAGGAGCAGGTACACATTAACATAATTATTTATTTAGTAATGTTTGGATAATATTTTTCTCCATCGATTACATATGTTTTATTAAACTGTATCGTCGCCTCAGAGCAATAGTAGGATATCTTACCGTTGCTTCTGGGATTAGATGTCTTGCTGTTGCTCTGAGGCGACGATATATATTACTAGCCATCAATTTATCCTATTCCACAACACTACATAAAGGGTGAATCAGAAAATTTGGGGCATATTTTAAGAGGCGATAGACTGAATCGAGACCATTGTGAATCATGTTGCATCTCAGTGTCGGAAATGCTTTCATCATCCGGTAGAGGGCGTTCTACGATAGTTCAGAAAACGCAATTTTCCCTTAACTCTTTAAGACCGGGAAGGGGGGAATTTTTTACTATAGTTAGGTCCTGACTTTTTCGATCAAGCTATTTTGGAAATGGAATCGTCCACGCTGAGACCCCCTTCGGCAGCATCTCGTCAGTTCTTGTGTGCACTAATTACAGGAGGCGTGGTAAGCTGTCACCTTAATCGCTGTCGCGCTTCAGGCGTGCAGCCTTTTTCGCTATTTCCCTACGCTAGTGTTTATCGCGTATGTTGGTTCAGCTGTCTGTGATCTATAGACACATGGGATGTTTTAAAATTGGGAATAAAACATCTGAATTGCAAAAAAAATATTCAAAAATCAAAAGCAACTTCGGAATGAAGAATTTCAAAGGGAAAAAAATAGAACAAGTCGCGCGAATGAAAAAGAATGAATATAAAAGTTTCTTCATTTCCCCCTTCCTCCCGAAATGCGGGCATCTTCACAAGTTATTAGCTATCAATCCTTGTAGTTGTATTGCCATTGGGAATTGTACATCACTGTCACTTGTCCCATCAGTTGAAAATACTTCGGTCGGAAGAAAGGATCTTTGAGGTGGTCTCACAGCGTGACTTTCCTTCAGTTCCTAACCATATTGCTAATAAGTTCGTTTTTTTTTTTTTTTTGGATATCATGTTAAGCCTACAGCGCAAAATGCCTAACCTTTCTAGCAGCATTAGTTTTTGGAAACATTTCTCCCGATTTCGATTGATTAAAAAAGTTTGAGCACAGCCAATAACTTTTATTCTCCTGCAGAATAATAAATTATAAAACATATAGTTCTTTTTAATACATGTTTTCATTTTTTATAAAGTTATTGAAAAAGGCTATAATAAAATTATAAAACATTCTTTTTTCAGAAATATAAATATTTTTTAGATTTTTAAGAGACATATTTTAGAATTACAGAAAAAATATATGTAACAGGGGCATGGCGAGAGAAGGTTTGCCGGGTTGATTCCCAAATCCCTTAACTTTCGTATATTGATTGTAAATCTTAGTATATCTTATACACATATATTAGCCGCCTTCAACGCGCAGATGATATTAATCATAAATAAGAACATTACAGTTCAAGCACAAGCTTAAGATTTATTATGTAATAATTTAAATTTTCCAATTTCAATCAATTCCATTTGCACAAACTGATGAGAATAATTACTTAAAGAATGTTTTTGAAACTATTTTCAAACATTTGGAAGAAATTGCACCCCTATCTCTTTTCTATTTCTGAGTATACTACGGACAAGTAATAAAAGCTATCCCAGTCAGGAGAAAAAAAAAGGAAAGTTAAAAGAAAATAATAGAAAGATAATTTTTCAAGAGTAATAATGAAAAAAAAAAAAAAAATCTTTTCCTCAAAAAACGGGGGTTAAGAGAATGGTTAGTGGGGAAGCCACGAAATCTTATTTATTTCCCCCCTTTTTTTTTCTTTTTTAAAATAAAACTAGTCTATGTAATTGGATTTTGACATTACTTATTAAATGACAGATAAAAATGGAGTTTGGCGTCAAAATTTGGGATGAATAGCCACAGTAGACTAACTCTTCCAGAGCCGGATTTAGTGGAGGGCAGGCGGGGCTACTGCCCCGGGGCCTCCACAGTAAAATTTTTACAAAATATCCTAGCTTTCACGGGTCGAAAATATCGGATATGTACATATATATCAAAATATTCGGATATACAGTAGAAGACCATTATAACGCACACCTTGGGACCAGAGCTTTTGCGTTATACAGGTTTTTGCGTTATATAGGTCATTTCACAAATTTTGAAACTAAAGTTCAGAATATGTCTCTATATTAGCACTTCAGAATGAGTTTTATCTGCAATGAGTATTAAAGCACCAACATTACAATTAGTTATTCACAAATAAATATGTTTCACAATCAAACGAAAGTGCATTATCCTGCACTTCTGCTAGCTTCTTGATTTGCATAACAACTGCATTTGCAAGAGCCATCTGGTATTTTCTGTTTACTGTAAGGGGGTACTAATTTCCATTTAAAAGCTTTGGATTAAGATGGAAAGATGAAAAACTGTTTCAAAATAACAATTTTTATGTTTGCATAACAAAACAGAGGTATTTTTTTAACTTCAAAACCTATTGTTTACTTCTGGAAAGTTGTACGGTTTATAGAGAATTGCGTTATATAGGTCGGCGTTATAATGGTCTTCTACTGTACATCAAAGTATCGGATATTTTCGAAAATATGATGATCTTTTCGAACCCTGATTAGGGGCCTCCACTCCTTCGTTTGCCCCGGGGCCTCCACACTTCCAAATTCAGCCATGAACTCTTCCAATTATAATCTTCATTCCAATGAAATAACATAAGAAAAATTCAGTTTTTTTTTGGAGTTTTTTGATTTTATTCCCGCAAAATAAATTAATACGTAAAATCAATCCGAGTAGAAATAATTTTTCAGTCGATTGTTAATTTTTAACTCTGAAAAGTGAGAGGGCAAGGCCCCTTTACTTTTGAAAGTAAGGTAAAATTGCCCCCCGCCCCTCCAACCCACAAACACACAAGTTGCCATGGTTATCGTATATAACTAGCTAATCGAACATGATAAAGATGAGAGCATACAACTTTTTAACATAGAAATGCAAGATAGATAAATCTGTACTGAACGAAAGTTTTCTTGTTTTGATGCAACTCTGAAATCGCTTAATTATTATTGACAACAATTTCATATTGGGGGAAGGAGGTGACATTTGTTTTCTCTTAAAAAATCAATTAATTCTAAATTAGTGCTAAAAGTGTAAATGCAACAGATGTAGAAGCACAGATTTATTTTCTTTATATTTATCAGTAAGTAAAATGCTGTATGACATGATTTTAAAAAAATATTCCCTAAAATTTATTCTAATGATGTTTTCCTGAATAATGCCATTTATACAGAAGTAAATATGTACTTTAATTTGTTTTAAGAATTTAACAATTAATTTATATTTTCAAGGAAACAAAGTTGTGGGATGTGCTACTGAAAGCAAGAGATAATGTCTTTTTAAATTGATTAAATGAATTTAGGAAAGAATTAAATCCGATTTTTTGGTGTTTGTTACACTACAATCGTTAAAGGAATATTACAATGTGACTTAGCGTCATTAGAAATTTCTGTTTATCCCACTTCAGAGACAACTGTTTTTGAAGATTTAAGCAGATTGTCATTTTTCACCTTTTTTTTTTTTTTTTTTTTGTAAATCATGGTTCTGAACTTACATGTTGACAAACTGATTGAATTTCCCAAATTAATGAATAACATGTTGTTCAGAAGAAAACAAGAAAATGCTATTTTGTGATTAAATTTTTATAAGTGCAAATATATATTATATTGCTAGCAAGTATCACTTTACTCAAAATTTTGAACTCTAAAGGTAAAGTGGATAATACGGTAGTTTGTAAATTGTATAATATCGTAACAAAATTCTTTTCTTTTGACCATTCTGAGAGAACTAGTATCTAAGGCATCTTCTTTAGCCACCCGTGCGACCTGAATACTGGAGTTGTTTGACCCATGCATACATTTTTACATGTTATGTGTGTTTTAAGTCCTTATGGAATTATTACCTCCTATCTCACTTTTTGTGGGGCGCTACTGTTTGGGTAACAGTTGTGTGGTGGGGTGCAGTATATTTTCACGAGCAAGTTAAAGCTCTGGGCAGATTTGTTTTGTTTAGATGCCTTCCAAGCTCTGATTTGCTGAGTAATACTTTTAAGTTTCTAAAACTGGAAAGAAATAATTACATTTGGGTTGAAAATAAAAATAATGAAAATTAAAAAGGTTAATAGATGGGGAAATATTGCAAGTAGTAATTGCACACCCGTGTTTCGAGGTTCCTTGTAAACCTGAAGCATGTATATGCAGTTATTTGCAAAGTTTGTGCTTTAATGTTGTACGAATTATCATAAAAATTATGCAAAACATTAATTTATAAATCCTAGAATTGAATTTATTTTTAAAAAAGTGGTACAAAAAAGTGAGGATTAGAAGTGGAGGAAATTGAAACGAAATCGTACAACGCATTCATCTTTTCTCATTTTTTGAGGAAGCCAAGCGACATCAAGTCATTAGCAGCTCCCCATTCATGCAGTTGTCGCTATCACTTGCTAAATAGCTATCGGCTAGAAGAAAGGGTCTTCTTCGGGGAGGTCTCGCCAGTAGGGTGTCTTCTTCTACCCACCACCCCTGAATTCGCAGAACTCGGCCGGGTACGGGCGGGCTCGGATCTAAGTTACAAAGCCGTATACGGCCGGCCTCGGTCTTAAGGAGTTAAGGTACTGAATGGCTTGTTTTAATCCGTTTATACTCAACCACGGATTGTATGGAATTTTCAAACGTCCAGATAAGGAGAGTCTATCTGAATGAGGGGGAAAAGTTAAAATTTGATGCCGGTATTCCGCTCATTTGAATGTGACTCTGCTTCTGCAAAAGCTGGCATCGCTAAAAAAATAATAGATTCGTCCATTTCTGGCTGTAAAACGGATGTTTCTCTTTCCATAGAATCCGTGGTCAGACAGTAGTTTTTTTGTTTTTGTTAAACACTGCAAATATTAAGGGAAAAAGTATAATATAATAATAAGTGGTTTTTCTGGTGGCTACAGAAGCTCAATTATTTTCAGCAAGGAAAAAGAGGTTTTTTTTTCAACCCTAAAACCTGTGTATGCAACAATTTTGAGATTTTCGCTTCAATAACTTTGATTTTTCCACTAAAAAATATTTTAAAGCAGGCCCTATTTTAAGAGAAAAATTGTGTAGTAACAAGCTTGCTTAGAAAGACAGGAATAAAAAAGCGCATTGAACCTGAATCCTTATGTAGTTCCGAATCCTGAAAGTATTCTCTATTGCTTTTTAAAGTTTGGACCATATTTTCAGATTCATTATGTATATATGAACTGCGGAGATGCCTAGAAAGAAATAGTGTCTTTTTACCGGTTTTCGAGTACTGCTGGTAATACATTCACCTTTGTCTGATACAAACAATCAATTTATATTTTTGTAAGTTAAATCAACTACCTGTACTTAAAGTTTTTTGCTCGATAAAAAGAAACCTGTTATGAATAAAACTTTAGTCACTTTCGCAGTTTAGACTTAACTAAAAAAAATAGTAATAATACTCATCAAAATGTAAATCACGTTCTATTTCGTATTATTTCTAATACGTGTATTTTAGTACTGCTAACTTTCGAAAATAAATGTGTATGTTACTCATATCAATAATGTAATCATATATCTAAGTTCAAATTAAATAACATAAATACTAATGCTCTCCCATTATTTACTGCTTCGTAAAGTTTTTGCAAAATGAAAAGTTTGTTTTTTTTTCGTTTGAAAGCAACGACTGAAATTTTATAACGGATAACTCATAAATTAAGTGCCTAAAACGTAGAGTAGACCGGGGCACGTTCAAGAGGATTTTTTTTCAATGAATTTTCTAATTTTTATGTTTTAACTTAGAAAACTTTAGACATTGCGGTTTTATGAAGCATTTAATGGAGTCAAAATTGGTATATTCAGTTGTTGCTCAGGTTGTGTTTTTAACCGTTAAAAAATTATTTTTGAGTCCAAGTCGGTTGCGTAAACTTGCCCCGGATATTTTGACACCTAACGTGGTTCCGTTAGTATTTTGAACATAATTTCTTACCATCTTTAAAATAAAGCACATTTATTACTTACTGAAATGTGTATAAAGTTGAAGCTGAAGGGCAGCACTATATGATTGTAAGGTATAAGATACGAATCAGTTACTTCATTAAAAATTAAATGTTGATTGAAAAAACTAAATAGCCGGAAAAGACTAAAAAGGTTTGAGACAGTTTAGAACAAAAAAAGTGTCAGGGGCACGTTTAAGTAAGACACAGTAAGACCGATCGTATAGGTGGTCCGACGTTCAACGCGTAAACTTGCCCCGTCGCCAAGTTTGGATTTATTTTTAACGTGAAAAAAAAAATAATAACATTTCAGTTCATACAAATGCTATGCGCAAAAAAGGATAAAATTCTGCTAATTTTTAGATATTTGTTTTTTTCTCAAGAAAGTATTATTTATTCACAATAAGCTTTAAAACGTTCAACACAAAATTTACTCCGCTTGGTAGAAAACAGATTATTCTTTTTGCATGCTGGACCGAAGCTCGACTAATACTCTAAACTTGTGAGAATATTTGCTAGGGAGTAGCATCAATCAGTTATGACTGTTAGCTCTCTAGTTATAATTCATTTTGAATAAAGGGCACTGCGTAAACGTGCCCCGGTCAACCCTACAGTTTATAAAACATTTCGACATTATTGGGCAGATATGTTACAAATATTTACACTGAAAATGCATATTGTACTTTCCTTTTAAATGTCGCATGTTCGATTTCACTCTCATAGAATAAATAGTACAAATTTTATTATTGAAAAACTTAAAAATTATTAAAAAAATATGTAACAGTAAAATGCCAATTATCCCATGTCAACTTTGTTAAATATATACTTTGTTTTTTAGCTCCCAAGCCTCCTCTCAGTTCAGTATTCCTTCAGCCAAATGCGACTTCTATTTTATTGAACTTACTGGCGTGGGAAAACGGTGGATGCCCGACCCGACATTTTATTGTTCAGCATCACGCTAAGTATCAAACTCAATGGACTGTTTCCTCAGAGAAATTGGAAATGCCACGTGACCACTACGTCATAAGAAATCTAATACCAGATCGAGATTATGTTGTAAAGATATCAGCGCATAGTGAGGCTGGTATTACACAAGAGGAATATTCAGTTCGAACTTTAGCTGCATCTTCCTCAGGTAAAACGAATAAGAATCATACAATTGGATTAAACACTCTTATTTTGGAGCTTGAACTTTTTTCTTGTTTCCTGAAATTTTGTTTTTGAAGCAATTTTGCTTTTTTTTATGTGTGTGGCATTGAACGTGACAAAATATACTACGACTGCCAAAAGTAGAGACAGTAAAGGCATGTTGCTGTTTTGTTTTCGAGAAATAAACATTATTAAAATGGATTATTCTACCTCGATAAGAACACGATCTTACTTTCGGTTAGGAAAATTTAGCAAATAATTATTATTTTAGTAAAGAAAAAAAAATAATATTTTGCTTATCCGCTAATACAATATTGTTCTATAGTATGAAATTTAATCTAAGTTGCAGACATTTTTTTTTCATCCAAAGTTTTGGGTTTTTAAAGGAAGATTTAATATTGATGCAACTGCGCTTTTTGAGTAATAGATTAAAAAATAGTGTCTCATTATGTTTTACGTGTAGTATATCCCGGCAAGTTTTTTTTTATGCATAAATCCTTAAATATCTTTTATGTGCCAAATAATTTTGATAAAAATGACGCATAATATTTTATTTGGGGGACGACTTAGATATCAGTTATCAATTTGTTTATACTATGCACTAAAAAAGTTATTTTTTAAAAAATAATGTTATTGTTTCAAAACTATCTAAATCCGTTCTAGGTTTCTTAGATAAACTTATGCAGCGTAATTTGAAAATGTAGGCAATAATTCAAAGCAGTAAAACTTAAATTTGTGTTTTAATTTTCTATCCATCGTCCTATCCGACTTTATTTAACCATTTATATAGTTTTATGTATTACCAATATATTCTTGATTGTATAAAACTACAATGGTTTTGATGAGTTAGCTGTTTGATGTGTTGTAGTCATTCGTTTATTATAGTTTAGTTTAATCAAGTTGGAATTAAAAAAAAAAAAAAACTTAATGTGTTTGCGTTTACACATCGACTCATGCGTTCTAAAATGAAGAATGCACTTATAATGTGCTAATAATTAAACACGGAGTGTTGTTTTAAAAAAATTTAGAAATGCAGATACATTTACAAATTTTATAGAAATATTTTTTGTTAGTTTTTGGATCACAAATATGTTATGTATGTGAAATATAGATGCATGATGTGGTATTAATGTTTTTTTAATTACTCTTTACCGAATCATATTGAAATACATTGCAAATTTCTGTTTTTTCCGCAACCAGAACAAATTTTATTTTTATTCACAAAACCTTATGACCATTTTTGACGTTTTGCTTCAGCTTACTTGGTAATTTATGGTTTGAATATGAACAACCTGCAAGATATATAGTAATGTATGATTGATATAATTTTGTACCTTACTAAAAAAAATTCTTCAGAAACTACGCGACCAAACGAACTGACGGACATAATGGTACCATAAGCCCTCTGTAGATTTATCCATGGTACAATGCCTTGTGTTGAAACACAAGCTCTAAATTTATTGACTTTTGCGTTCTTCATTCATAGCTCCCACTTCTTCTCCAGCTTTCGGAAAACGGGAGACTGATCTTCCATTTTATAAGAATATTGCCTTAGTTGTTCCTGTCGTGGTGTCTTCTTTGGTAATCCTCGTGCTTTTGTTTGCCATTGTGGTCTGTTTTAGGAAGCACTCTCAAGACCGAAGAGGAAGAAATGGTAAGCTCCTTTAAAAGTATAAATTGCTTGTACTTAGTAAAGAGTGGAAAAAATAGACCCTACAGTGCTGGCCAAATTATTAGACTAAGACTGTTTTAAAAGCAAATTCTTTATTGATTACATAACTATAGACACATTAACGAACCGTGAAATAATTATCTAATATTCAGTATGCACTTCCTTGTTCTTGATGAGCATTTTAAGTCTTTTTGGCATACTTTTCACAAGGTCTACACCATTTCTGAACTTTTTGAAAAAAGAGGTAAAAAATTGTTTATACTCACTATTATATATACTCACATACACATACTCACTAATTACCTGAAACTAACTTTAAATATAACAGAACACACTAATAAAAAGAACTAGTGAACTGTTTAAGCTGATTAAGGTTATGTTTCTGGTAGGTAGATAAACAAAGAACAAAAACAAAGCAGACAGTGCTGCCACCTGCAAACATTAAATTATGTTAAAATAACGTAATAATCGGTGTACAGTATGTACTGTACTTTAACAGTAAAATAAATAGTATTTTAGTACGAATAGTGTACAAAAAACAAAAAAAAAAAAGTTTTAGTCTAATAATTTGGCGAGCACTGTACTTTGCGACAGCCAATGCAGAATTCGCAGGAGTTTCGTTTCCTCTTTTTTTCTTTTTTGATGTTGGTTTTAAAAATATAATAGTTTAAACATATCTGTTTACGATTTTTACATTATACTGCTTTAAAAGACTTATGTTAATCTTTAAGCTTAATGTTTCAAAATGTTTCTAACAAAAAATTTGATGTTCTTTTTAAATTTTTAAAATTATATTATTACCGCCAAAGTTAACTCCTGAAACATTAATAACAAATTTACCTTTGAAATCATCTTATTGCATCGAAGATTTTTCTATGAGTACATTTATCACGAAACAACTGATTACAACGATATCTAAAAAAGCATTTCTATAAGGTAATATATAAAATTGCGCGGTCACGAAAAAGAGTAGTGACAAAGCGGATAAACAGGTTCTATTTTTTGTCTTTTCTAGTATCAATTACTAGGAGTTTGTTTTTTACATATCGTCGCCTCAAAGCAAGAGTAAGATACCCAATTGTTATTTATACAGTTCTATGTGTTATTGGTGCTCTCTGAGTATGTAATTTAAACATTATTTTGCTTGTTTGGAAAAATACTGCATTCAATGAAGTTTTAAAGATTAGGGATGCTGACAAAAAACTGAGAACTTCAAAGGTACCATAGAATACCTGCCCAATAAATGTTCTTTAACTGATACAAACATTACCCAAAAAAAAATTATATATTACCCAGAAAAGGTTTATAAACATACAGTTTTGTAATCATTTCCAATTCAATACTAAAGCAGGAAATCAAAAATTAAGGAATGAAATTTGGAATAAAAATGTCTCAACTCATAATAGAAAATATACTATGTCATGCATTTTCAATGCATATTTTCTTATGATAAGAAAAACTTAGACTTAAAACAAAGTGTGCGTAAAATAGATAGAGTCGTGATGATAGATTTAGCTAATTGTAAGCTTAGAGAAAAAATATTTAATAAGTAAAAGCTAATGCTTATAGAGAAGGATATCCCTTTGTCAAAACCCTTGTTAAAAATAGGAAATCGGGTATTTTTATGGAAGAAAAAAATGAAAACGACCGGCTTTTTCTTTTATATACATCAACAGTATAGTCAAATGTCGTATGATTTCATAAATAAAATAACCTCAGGATGTTGACATGAATAATTGGTATGAGTGTATTTCCCAACTCTTTAATTTACTGCCTTTATTAAAAAATAACAAAAAATAAATAAAAAATAAAAATAAAAATAAATAAATAAAATAAAATAAAATAAGAAAAGAAGAAGGAGAAATAAAAACTTAGCTCACTTGTAGATGCAGATCGGCCAGATGACCCAAATGACTTGATTTTTTCAAAAAAGGCTGTGGAGCTTCGGAGTAATCTAGTGCTTTTCTTTGCACATCATGGGCAAGACAACAACAACTACAAAAAAACCTATAGATGCAAGTATCAAGTGTAACCGGCTGATATATCCATAATGTTAACTTCAAACTAAAATGAGCTTAATTTTTCCATGCGTCTGATATCTGAATACAAAAACTCCCCCATGAGTACCCCGACTCACTAACTTTTTCTTTCACAGACTATGACAACCGGAAACCATGTGGTGATTCTTTAATGATGAGTGATATGGCGAAACAAATTACCACAAAATCAACAAAGTTTTCTCATTATACATGTCCAGCAGGTAAGTAAGAATAAATTATATTCCGATAAAATCGTGATAGTTTTTAATGAACTCATCTTTCTGGAAATCCAGCATTTATTAAGAAAAATATTTCAAATTTTACAATAGATTGTATTGCGATATGCGATAGTAAAATGCTCGGACTAAATCTGAATAATAATAGTTTTATTTTCGAAATTATATATATATATATATATATATATATATATATATATATATATATATATATATATATATATATATTGACTAGAGAGTGCTCGTAAGTGTGAAGCCAGCTCCAGTACATAAAGGGTGGTAATCAGGGATAAAATGTAAAAATGAAACAATGTAAAAAAAATAAAAGATAAAATGTAAAACTGTGCGAACATAAAATGCGAAAAGTAAATATCTAAAAACAAATAAAATGTTAAAGCAGAAAATCAGTCTATAGTCTCTGTAGTGTTTCCATGTTTTTCTAGTATCTGTCATATTATTTCCGAGCACTTTCGAGCATTCTCTGAATTCTGCAACGCATACATAAAAAGATTAATTTTCTTACTAACTTATTTAACAATGTTAACTTCTTTAAAACAGTTATTTCCAGTTATTTCGACTAAGGTACGACTTTTTGCAAGTAATAATAAATGAATAAATAAATACAATAATAAATAAATACATAATTAAAAATAAGTTATTTGAATTCTGACGTCTTGAATTCAAATTTATATGTTGTTTTGCTGGTTAATTTCATTTATACCTGTGTTTTTATTTGAAAAAAAAAAAGAAATGCAAATTCACACAAAAAATCCTTTTTTTTAAAGTATGGTCTGCTTGAGTTACGCCTTGAAAAAAACTATGAATAAAATTAAACTGCATATAATTTTCAACTATGACAACGGAAAGTTATCTCAATAAAATACATTTCAAAAACTGCCGTTGTCGGGAGAAACTGAAAAATCAGAGCAATATCAACTTTGGTTAAGTGAGAATAAGAAGCAATTTCTGATTGCTTGGAAAAAATATATATATGAAAAAAAATAAAAATTAATTTGAATTTTGACATCTGGAATTCAAATTATGTTTTTCGCAATCACGAGCGTGTGTGTATGTAGGCGTGTGTGTTTGTGTCTGTGGGCAGGCATGAGTGTGTGTGTAAGTGTGTGCATGTGTGTTTGTGTCTGTGTGCAGGCATGAGTGTGTATGTGTATGTGAGTGTGTGTTTGAGTCTGTGTGCAGGCATGAGTATGTGTGTGTGTATGACTGTTTATGGATGTCTTTGTTGGATATGTATGTTGGATGTGGACGCTCCCTGGAGACTTTGCTCGTAAAATATCAAAACTGCCAAGTGAGAACAATAAGCAATGTGATTGCTCAAAAAACATTCAGCATTTATTAGTTTACAATTGCAATTACATTTCCTGTCTTTTCTCGTTGGGCATATGAGGTGCGCAGAACTGCCCAGTTGAGTAAGCTAATTCTGTGAAATGCATGTTTTTTTTTCGAAATAATGTAGTTTTTCGGAGCGAACTCAGATGCATTTAGAGCAAATTTTGGATACCTTATATTTCCCGTGCTCTGTAAGTTAATTGCGTAAAATTCACCCAATTCCCTCTGTGTACAAAGTGCGTGTATAATAGTTACATATCTATTAACGTAAATATATTATTTTTATTTTGAATATTATAGGCAAAACTGAATATGCAGAGCCCTATACATGCAACGATACAGTATCCTCACGACAAGTAAGTGAGTTTGTTCGTATTGATGTGCGACGATATTTATATTTTCTCTTGAAATTATTTTTCATAGTTGAAGTAAAACTCGTAGATTCTTAGAAAGCATCGCTAAATCGTTTACACTTGAATTTTGTTGCCCCTATAACTGCCGATGTGCAAATGCAAGTGAATGAGAAATGATGCAAAACCTCTTCGCTTAGTTCGTGATGTTGTTTTAAATTATGAAGTTCCTTTAAACTTTTCCAAGACATACGAAGCTACAGAGTTAACGAATAAATACCTTTTTGCTTTAAAATTAAATGAATGATGTATCAAAGCTATAATTCGCTAAAATTGCAAATTACTGCAGACACGTATTACAGTGTTACAAAAAACACCTTTTTTAATGCAAAGAAGTGTGATCTTTTGGATGAAATGTCTTCCGAGGAAAGATTGCTCCTTTTCCTCGGATGACTTCATTCAAAAACTCACACATCTTTGCACTGAAAAAGGTGTTCCTTGTAACACCGAAACAAGGGCCTGCAATAATTTAAAATTTGTGTGCAACAAAACATTGGTTAATTGATTCAATTAAGACACAATTATTCTGACTTTTTATATTTGGAATCGTTAAAGGTGTTCTTATTCAGAAAAAAATTACATTATTTATTCTCTATTTCATGTATAATATGCCTGTTTGTTTTGTGGTTGTTAGGGGGGGGTATTAATTAATTACGTAAGGATAATTTTGGCAATTTTTGACCCCCCCTCCCCCAATGTAAGGGTAAGTAAGATTTTCACCCCCCCCCCTTATCTTACGTAAGATTCCATTTCGTTTTTTCAAAGTAATAAAATTACGAATCTTACACCACTGGAATCGTTCTTAAATTCACTATTATTGAATTTTATTTAAAAACCTTTTTGTGTGAAGAAATATTTACTAAAAACAATTTAGACAATGCTTTTCGACAAAAATTTGTGTATATAATGCGATACTATTGTAATTAAAAGTGAGACATACCATGCAGATACACAGCGTGTTTTTTTAATTATAGTTTACATTATTCTTTTTTAAAAAAATAAAAAGTAAAATAACAGCTTATCCTAATAGGCTTTTTACCTTCCAGAAGCAAATGAAATATGATCTCTGCCAAGCCACTAAATTAAAATATCGACTTGGAAAAATACGTAAGAATCGGTCGAACCCCCCCCCCCCCCCCAAGTATGGGCATGTAGAGATTTTTCCAACCCCCCTCTCCTTCGGTACCCTTACGTAATTGATTAACGGCCCCTTATGATAACCATAGCAATTCATCTGATTAAATATAAATTAATAAATAGAAAATAACCTCAACTCATACACAGCGTTACAAAATACTGATCAATGAATCGAAATGTGGTAAAATAAAAAAAAGGGTTCAGAACATTTTTTTTTTTAATTTTAATTTTATGAAAAGTAGCACTAAACGAAAAGATGAAACATAATACTCTTTTCTTTCATTATTTTTTTTTAATCTTTGTCTTACAATACCCTTTAATTCTTAGGAATAATCAAACTTCTAAAACGCTATTTACTTACCCCTATTTGTTACCATAGCAATTCTTATTCGAATTGTCTTGCATTATTTGAACAAAGCTTAATCACTTTTTTAACAAAACCTTTTTTCATTCTAGAATTTTAAATAGTTTATTCCTTTACACTCATAAAGAAAGAGAAAAAAAATAAAAAGAAAATATTTAAATTTTTTTTTTTCTTGCTGTTTTTTTAAAACAAGTTTTCTATTTCATTACTCAGATAGAAATAATTTTTGGTTAAACGGTGAATGTACATAATATTTTACAGCATTAAATATTTGTTGACAAACGTTAAAATTATATGTTTAAAATATGTCATTATTTTTCCTGCTTTCAGCAATCAGATGGGCTTTTCGCAACAATAAAAAGGTGTCCTACAAGACCCATTTATATGTCTGCACCTTATAAGCCAGGTGAGAGAAAACGACTAATTTATTCTCTTTGACTTTTGATATATTGCTAACTATTTAAATGTTAACTCGTTATATAAAACCTGCTAACTACACAACGAGCTATAAACCTGACATGCGTTCATTACTTCATGAAAAATTTACCAATAATTGAAATAACTGGTAAACATTCTACATGGTTGTTAAATAACCATATTAGGTTTGGAAAGATGATTGTAAACTAAAGAGTGTGGGGGAGCTATCCCCCCGTCTGCACAACTGTATGATAGAGTTCTCTTGTATCCTCATTTACTACGACTATGCCAATTCCGAGACAAAATCAGCTGAAATGTATTAAATGACTATATTGGAAACGGAATTTAACCCTGAAACAGTAAACTTTTTTTTTTTGCCTGTTAAATTAAAATATCAGATTAACGCATCGAAAAACGCACCATTCTCTGTCGCCGTTTTGTGAAAGCTGAGTTAGTTCATAATATTCGTATTGTTTACCATATTGTACAGATGGATTGATAGATATGCTGTTGCGTAATTAGATAAACAAGCTTGTTTTCCTTAATTAAAAGTAAAATTCTTCCAAAACTTTCGAAATATATTATTATTATTATTATTATTTTTTTTTTTTTTCTTTTTTCTTTTGCAAAATTTATTTCAGCGTTTTAAGAAAACGCGTTAATTTATTTTGCGTTTTTTTTTTTTTACGACTATTGTGTTTTAATCGTTTTAAATTACTAATGTGTTTGTAAAGAATTAAAAACATTTTTCTGTGTACATTAGCTACAGATTTTTTTTAAAAAAATTACTTCATTCGTATACTGTTTTGTCTTCACAATAGTTAAACAGTCGCGCTAAGAAGGTTTTTTATTTATTTATTTATTTATATATAGTATGGGGAGGTCCGCAATAGATACCATGGCTTGAGGGAGAGGGATTCGTAAAACTGTGGGTTTTTGACCAAAGAGGTATAAAGAGTTGTGACACCACGCGTTTTTTTATAACAAAATGTAAATGTGAAACAACGTAGTGACTGAAGTGACAAAAGACAGTGAAACAAGTGACAAAAGAGTAAGGCAAAGTGTGATACTTCGTGATACAGGGATGTACGAGTCTTTTCTTTTCTTTTTTCTTTTTTTTTTTTTAAGAAAAAAAGTGAAAAGATTAATGGGCAGTCCCTAAACTATGATCAAAGCCGAAAAAGACCAGATGTTTCTACACTGTTGAAAATTAAGGAAACCTTTCTGGAAAATAGTACTGTAAAATGTAGTGTTAACAGTACAGAAAAAAATACAGTGCGAAGCAGTTAAAACCGTATTCCAGGTCGAATGGTGGTCAGTGAAGCCGCCTGTGAATACGAAAGTTTCGAGATCAAATCTACCATCCACATTTTTGCGATTTTTTACTCTCTTTTATTCTAGCGTATAATTTTACAGTAAAATCTCAGGATTTTTTAAAACAGTGTATGGTATTACCGGCTTTTGTTTAGTTTGACATAATGATAAAAAACGGCTACTGCTCAAAACAATTAGGAGAGCGATCACACAAAATTGAAGAAACCCTTGTAAGGTAGCCTTGCAAATGCATGAAACGGAGTATACTTGTTTTTTAAGATGAAGTACAGCAAACAAAAAGCAGAAACATTAGACTGGGAACTTACTCCTTCGGAACAGTGTAACGAACATGAAGTTATGTCATGTCCAAACAAACTGGTAGCTTATGCAGAATTAGCAAACCAGATGAGCAACCGCAGCAATGATGCGGTTCAACTCAAAGATTGATGCCAAAGCATGGTATTTTATAGTAAGTTACATGCGGTCGCTCATTCTGCGTTAGCTACCAGTTTGTTTGGCTCTCTTGGCTCCCTTAAGAGGTTTTTCGCCTCCAGCTCATGTGATTCCTATTCCGAGCTGATGAGTGCTAAAAAGCGCGAAACTGCAGTCCTCGGATGGAATAATTGAGCTGGCGGTGTATTTTAAGTATTTCTGCCTTAGACCTGGCTTAGGACGGTAACTTACTACAAAATTCTCTTCTAATTGTTTTGAGCAGTGTATTTGTATTTTGTGTGGATTTGCCATTGCAAGTTTTGAAAGACTTATTCTTCACATTTCTTTTAGGTTCAGAATCTCTTTGTAGTCAACACAGTGCAACCAATGAAAGCACTCGATCAGAACTCGTGTCTAGTGAAAAATGGAGCAATCCAAGAAATAACAGCAAACCTCAACGGTGATGAAATCTAATGCGAAAATAAATGCTTTCACCTTCACCGTCCTTTTACCCCAAGCATCATCTACTAAGTGATTGATTCATTTTTCGCAGATGGAGAGAAATTTTGTCGCATGTGTTATTATTGTGATGACCATCCTCATACATTACTTCATTCGTCGGTATTTACAGAAAGTTGTAAGCCGTGTTAATTCAGTTCCATTATGATCTCAATCACGTTTCACATTCACATTTCTTCAAAATACAGAAAGAACAAAGGGATGAATATAATAAAATGTGTCAGTTTTAACTATACATTAGGCTTGAATAACCGGTGACTACCACAATGATTACTTTCTTTAACGTGAGCCTTGAACGTGATTTTGCAGTTGACCCCGATAGCATTAAATTATGCATTCCAATTGACTTTTAAAATATTTTGCGTAATTTTAACATTTTGAGTTCAAGGGAAAAAAAACATTGTTCATTTTCTAGCCAATAGTCCGAAGTCCTAAAACAGAGAAAAAGTTATCCTACCATTTTTAGTGACTTAGGGTCTCAAAATTTTTAAGTTTGGCAGCTATATGCTTCTTACTGCCTCAATTCTTTTTGAGAAATAATTTTGTCAAACATAATGGGGTGGTTTTCTTCAGTCAAAAGTACTACTTTTAGTCATTGAAATTGATCGAATGAGCAAAAAAAAAAAAAAAAAAATACATGGACCCAGAAAATACTTTTATTTTCCCAACAGTTTTTTTTAAATTAATTTTTTAAAATGTCCGATTTTTCAAACAAGGCGTGGTCTTTATGACGTCACAAACGATGCAATTTGGCGCATCTTTCTACTACGTTTCCACGTTATGATAATCAAGCAGCGAATTACAATTGCGCTCTACGCTTGCTATCAACCATATCGTTGCCAATACACGTGAGTAAAGATGCGAATTAAATATTTTGTTCTGTGAATGGCAACATTGTATGGCATTTCATCATTTGTGATGTCATACGACAGAAGTGTAAACAATAAAAGCGCACCAAGTTAAGTATTTTTTAAAAAAATATTAAACCTAAATAAATTATTTAAAAAAAAGGTCAGATCCTATGTTTTTAAGCATGCTCTTTTAGAATTTTTTTTTTTTTTTAATTTTGGAAACGACCCCATTGTGCTATTTTTTTTAAATAATTATTTTATTTTCCATTTTAAACAGTAATTATTTGCTCAATAAATAATTTTTCAAATACATTTCATAACTGTTAAGATCAAGCTGTATCATAACTTGATGGAATCTTCTGTGTCATTAACTTTCAACTTTTGAAACTGGTATCTTTTGAATTGATATCTTGCAATAGTACGGCTCTTTTGCTGGGATATTGTTTTCAACCTTGTATGTTTAAGAAACATCCTTTACTTAAGTTTATTTTTTCTATTTAAGATGACACACGACGAGTGAGTGCTTTAAGTGCACAATATGAACAAAAATGGAAAACTAATAAGCATGTCAACATGTATAGTTTATTTTTGGGATATTATAACTTAAAGTGTGCCAAAGATTTTTGACAATTTTATACGAATACATCACTTATTGAAACATAAGGATTAAGATCTTGAGCGTTTGTGTGAAAAACTCTTAAAAATATTCAGATTTTTTTTATGTGCATGTATGTGTGTTTCTTATGCAATATATTCTGGAAGTACTTCAAAAAAAAAAAAAAAAAAAACACCTTTTCAGAAGGACTTTGAAAAATCAAATTCATTTTCAGTTTGAGGATGAATTGTAATTGTTTATTTATTTGAAAAAAACAACAACATAAAAATGCAAATGTGATATGTATTTAAAGGATTTAAACCGTTAAAGGCAATTTGTTTCGATGCCGAAAATGTGCTGATATTCCGACGAATTACATTAATTCGATCAGTTTTTGATTGATTATGATGAATGTGAAAATTTAATACTTGTGCATTTGTTATATCTTGATGTAAATAAATGTTTTGTAAATAAAAATTTAATTGTTTTAAAATGGCTCGTATTAAAATGGTTATGCATCTTTTTTTCTTCTTTAAGAAACTGGACTGGAATATTTTATTAAAGAATAAAACAAATTCCAATAGCAATACCACCTCAAAAACTTCAAATATTATTTGCGTATGTTCGGTCTTTTGTAATATTCTAGGTTCACTTTCCAGCATTTAAATTACAGCCCTAGCAAAAACACAAAAATTACGTTTTTTAACTTCGTGAAACTTTTGTCACTGCTTATATATGAAGGATTTATTAATTAAAAGATTAACCATTAACATAACCTCCACAAATTAAAGAGTGAATACAGAAATCTTAGTACACTAAATCTTGGAATACTTCATGCTATGTTTTCGGTAATTTTTTTATTTACACATAAAAAAAGGGATCAATTAACACAAATAGAACGAAATCTTTAACGTGCCAACTGTAAATTCTTCTTTCTTTTGAATAATTTCAGACATGAAATTTTGTGCTTAGCATCTAAAACTCTTAGAATAGCTGAGTGAGATAAATTAAACTTTATGAATGTTTGTTAGCAGATGAAATAATATTTTCTTTTACATCAGATACTAAATATTGTATACGAAAGCACTTTATTTATTTCATCATTATGGTGACATAGGCAGATAATCGCAGCATCAACAATCAGTTAAAAGCCTAAGAAGTTCTAAACCAACTATCAGCATTCTGTCTCCGGTAGGTCCCATCTAAACCGCTGAATCCTCCAAATGTAATCTGCAATCATTTAAAATAAAAAAAAATACTCTGAACTTATGTAAAATACACACAAAAGTATAAATTACTTCAAAAGTAATAAACTTTGCTGCTTCTGTTTACTCCATATTTATGGGCTAAATGAATCACCTCAATTTCCCATTAAAAGGGGGGGGGGATAACTCATTAGTAAATGCATTTTTAGTAAATGAAAAATGTTTTTTAGAAACCTTCCACGTGAACAATAATACTTGTTAATACTAGTTACTTTGCCTTTGCTAACCTGCCTTGTTCAAGTGTATCCTTAACTTTCAAAAACTGTTTTTCCGATTCCAACAATGGTAGTGCCTACACAAGTGTTTGCAAACAAACGGAACTCTTAGGTTATCTTTTTTGTGTTGCCTACCTAAAATCATCAATTGATTAGTTAAAAAAATTACCGCACGTGGGGCAATAGAGTTTAGTGTGACTTACGTTTCCGCAACTGACTTTATTCTTTTAAGAACAATTTATTCACGAATGAAAATAAGATAATGAAATGTGCTAAATAAAACCAACCTAAGGTTTACAGCCTGATATATTGCTCATTTATTATTCATTAAAGTAAAATTTTGTGCATTCATCAAATTACTGGTAAATAATCATTCCATGAAAAATTTAAATGTAACTTAAGCTTGTTAGCAGTTAAACGAAAAATGGCGAAGAGGCGTAATTAGAAACACTGGTTCCTAATCAGGTCAAATTTAAAAAAAAAATGCCAAACCGTGCAAAGAAACTTTAAAAATTGAGAAGATCTTAATTGTTAATGCAAAAACTTATTAAATCGCATTTGTTTAACGTAAAAAAAAATCATGAAAAAAAAAAAACTAAAATGGATAGGAGAAATATTAATCGTCTGATTTGGGGCAGTTATTAGTCGTTATTTTGTTACTTCTGTGCCCAGTTTGAACTCATATGTAGCATTTATACTAATTTAGCATACATTGCTTTTATCTTTATCTTTTGGTTACTAATAATAAAGTTCTGTGACGCGCATAGCGCCTAGACCGTACGCAGACTTTCATGAAATTTGGCACAAAATTAGTTTCTAGCATTGTAGTGTGCACTTCGAAACGATTTTTTGAAAATTCGATTATTGTTTTTTTAATGATTTTATTTTTACCACCATTGGTGGACTTAATTCCTCTGCACCGAGTGAATTACCATAACATGAACGAAATAAATAACCTAGCATAATGGCAATAAATTCATCATTTTCTCTTTGTAAATTTTAAGGCAAACTAAATGACCTTTTAATATTCTACTGCGGGCAAAACCGTGCGGGTTCCACTAGTTGCTGAATAAAAATAGTGCACAGTAAAAAGCAGAAACATTTGTCAACAAATATAAGTTGTCTTTTACTTTTACATTATTTACTTAAACTCACTTTAGAAAACTTACGAAAATTAATATTAAGTATTTTCGAAATAAAATTATTAATTTTTGAATTGCAGTTACTGAACTTAAAAACAGGAGTTAAGAAGCTCCAAGCATGAACACAATATCGATGATATTGAGAAAATAAATGATGACTTCCTTTTAAAGCAAAACAGTCTCCTTTGAGAAATCTACGAAAAAAAAAACATAACTTGTAAGGCTTTTAACAGTATTTTATCTTATGTAAAAATTTTGAGAAATTGAATTTTTTTTTTTTGAGTAATCACGATTGCTTATTGTTCTCATTTGACTGTTTTTGACGTTCCTTTGATTTTATTTTCCCACCGCCACCCTCTGCAGCATCACCGTCGACGGGCTCCTCACGATGCTGCTCCTATAGCGAAAGCCGTCTCCAGGTTGCATCCATGTCCTACACACTACACACATGCGCATACATACACAAATACACACACACAAACACATACACACACAACTACACACATACACAAGCACATACGCACACATACACCTACAGAAACACATACACACATACAAACATATACACACACGCATACATACAGACACCCACACATACACACACAAAAACATACACACAACTCCCCACACATTCATGCCTGCACACAGACACGAACACATATGCCCACACACGCATACACATACCCCCCCCCCACACACACTCATACACACAACTACCCACACACTTATGCCAGCACACAGAGACAAACACACATGTCTACACACACACATACACATAACCCCTACACACAAACACATACCCACACACACGCCTACATACACACACTCGTGATTGCAAAAAACATAATTTGATTCAAGATGTCAAAATTTAAATTATTTTTTTTTTAATTTCCTTCATCAATTCTTCGAGTTCATTTTAGCAAGCTATTCCTGAAATGAATGTTATTAAGAGTAATTTGGGCAGTTGTCTCATCGATGAAACTTAGGAGTTTTGTCTCAGAGTGGATATATGAACAAAATACAAACCAAATTTACTGAAACTTTCGCATGAGATGCAAATCTATTCTTTGCATGACTCTTTATTCATGAAAATTTATATTTGAAAAAAGAACTGGTAATCTTCACTTTTTGACTGCTTCTTTTACAATTATGGACTGAAGAGTTTATGAATAAGTTTCCTAGTGAAGAGGATTTTCGCCCCTTTTTCTTTGTCATATTTTCCATAAATTAAATTTTGGAGAGGGAGAGAATTGAAGAGACCATGTTCACAACACACACAAACTAATTTATTTTTCTACTCACAATATACATGATGGGCAGCCAAGTTGCCCTTTTTCCCGAATAGCGGTCAAAAGATATGCCATAAAGTTATCCCGCTATTCCGTCAGGAGGTTTTTTTGCAGTCATGCCTTCATGACTGTCTATAGCCATATGAACACATGCACTCTCATGCATCTGCGCAGTAGGCCATCGCGGAAAGCCCCATTACGCAATTATGGAGATCCCAGTTATTAATCTCGGGATCCCTGTCAACTGTTACGCAATGTAACCGGGTGGAGCATATAATTTCTTACACCTAGCACATCTCAGTTCCTTTGTGAAGTTAATCTTTGTAAACACGCTCAATCTATTTCAGAGGGTGTGACCTTTTTAGGTACATATTTCAATATATTTTGAATTTTGGCATTTTGTTTTTTGTATATTTTAATATAAAGAGCCATGCGTTATGATATAAAATATCAAATTTAAAAAAATGCTTTGTTTAAAAAACAATGATTTGTGCTTGTTGTAGTCGTGACTGTATTATCACGTCCGCAACGCTTGCATGCTTTATTAATTTCCAATTCCAAGATAAAAAGAAAAAAATAATTTGAATTTTGACATCTTGAATTCAAATTATGTTTTTCGCAATCACGAGAGTGTTTATGTAGGCGTGTGTGTTTGTGTGTGGGGGTATGTGTGGGTGTGTACGGGTTATGTGTATGTGTGTGTAGGCATGTGTGTTTGTGTCTGTGGGGGAGGGGGGTATGTGTATGTGTGTAGGCATATGTGTTTGTGTCTGTGTGCAGGCATGAATGTGTGGGTAGTTGTGTGTATGTGTGTATGTTTTTGTGTGTGTATGTGTGGGTGTCTGTATGTATGCGTGTGTGTATGTGTTTGTATGTGTATATGGGTTTGTGTATGTGTGCGTAGGTGTATGTGTGTGTATGTGTTTGTGTGTGCGTGTGTGTGTGTAGTTGTGTATGTATGCGCGTGTGTGTAGGACGTGGATGCAACCTGGAGACGGCTTTTGCTAGAGGTGCAGCATCGTGAGGAGCCGGTCGACGGTGATGGTGCGGAGGGTGGCGGTGGGAAAAATCAAAGGAACGCCAAAAACAGTCAAGTGAGGACAATAAGCAATCGTGATTGTCAAAAAAAAAAAAAATTAAGAAATTAATATTATGTTGAGCTTCGTAATGTGGCTTCTTTTATTCAAATATTTAAAACTAAAAGGCCAACGTTTAAAATTCTTGGAATTAAGTGCACATGTGTGCGTAAGAATGTCACGCCCATGCAGTTGGTTAACCATACTTCGGCAAAAAAAATACCTGTGTATATTTTCACTCTACGTCTCATGTCACGACCTTTTAATACCATACAATTACACAAATGAAATTTTGTAAATAATAATAATAATAATAATAGTGCATCCGGCGTTCTTGGGCGTATTTTTCATAAAACACCAGAGCTTGTGTTAAATATGTCTCAAAAAAAAAAAAAAAAAAAAAAAAAAAAAAATTGTGCGGCATAAATTTTAAATTTTTTTGACTAATGAATGTAGGGATCATTTGTCTTATTCTTATGCGCAGCAAGTTCATTTTCAAATATTTAATAATGAAAGGTCAACGTTTAAAATTCCTGGAATAAAAAGTAAATTTATGCGCAAAATTGTCACACCCGTGCAAGGGGTGTATGTAACTCAAAAACATATGATCTGACCACTTTTTAAATGATTTGACAAAGTTTATTATTTTTTAAAAAATATTTTAATCGGTGTTCAGATTCAATTTTATTTTTTCCGTTTCTGTGCATGACATCACAAGTGATGAAAGGCCATTCATTAATAGCATTCGCGCAGAGCGCAATATTTAATTCACATCTTTATTCACATGTACTGGCAAGAATATGGCTTGTAGCAAGTGTAGAGCGCAATACTATTTAATTCGCTCCTGAATTATCATAAGCTTGAAACGCGGTAGACAGCAAGCGTAAGCATTCAGTGCGCCAGTGGTGCACGCGTCCAACTTCATCACTTCTGACGTCATAAAGACCACGCTACGTTTGAAAAATCGGACATTAAAAAATAAATAAATAAATAAACGAGCATCACATGACTTCCTTTTACTCCAATTTAATGTCATTTCTCCATTACTGGTAATTTTAATGTGATTCAATAGTCTGATCTCTAAATATCACCAACAGTGGCCAAATTTGAATCAGATTAAAAAAACAAAAAAAAAGCCAAATTTGTCGCCAAGTTGGCGTTAAAACTTGGGGATCAAAACACTGGCGATATGTCGCCAAGTGCCGCCAAATGATAACACCACTTGAGTTTACATCGAAATTAAGAATGATTTTCCCCCAAAAAGGGGAAAAAGATTCCTTTAGAAACACCCGAATGCAATCGAAAGAGGAGGTGCACAACTAGACCCCACTAGGAGTCTACGAACCAAATTTTAACTTTCTAGGACATACCGTTCTTGAGTTATGCGACATACATACGCACATACGCACATACATACGTACATACAGACGTCACGAGACAACTCGTTGTAATTAACTCAGGAATCGTCAAAATGGATATTTCGCGTGTCTATACGTTCTTAGGCACTTATCCACGTGTGGTCGAGTCGAAAAAAAAACCTCAACATTCATTCGAGGGTAAGTAAACTCGACGTTAAATCCCGGTTATCACAAATTTGCCATTTCAACTGCGCTTGCGCGCGGACTTAGCTGATTTCAAAAATCTTCCTAAAATTAATTACAAACATTTTAAGTTTGGTAATAAATATGAGATAGCAACAGATAAAAATTAGAAATCACAAAGTTTTCTCTGATTTAGTTTTTAGGCCTCGGTAAAGATTGAATTTTGCGTCTTAATTATTAATGGATTCGGTGTCTGATTTGTCTGTCCCTATTCATCACCAAATTTTTAACTTCAGAAGAGCGTACTAGAATTGCAGTATCACTTCTAATGCAAAGCCTAACTCTCAACCTAAATAAAAATGTATATTCCTAAGTTGTTTACGCCTAACGTAAAATATCCGCAAAAGACGGATTTCTGTACTAATATTCTAATCATTTTTGAAGTACACAAGGTGTTTTACATTTATGTTAAATAAATGTTTCCAAACTAATAAATATTGAAGTGTCATTTTTCCCTTAAGATTATCAGTTATTCCTATCCGTAGTTTCATATAATCTATCACGAAATCGCTGTGAAAATATTCTAATCGCATTCAATAATTTGGTGGGACTCTCGCTCAGTCTAAATATGAACAAGCAACACGAAAACTTAAAACAGAAAGCCCAAAAAGCTAAGTCCGCACGCATGCGCAGTTGAAATGGCAAATTTGTGATAACCGGGATTTAACGTCTAGTGGTAAGTAAAATAGAAATTAAGGTCGATTTTTTAATGAAATTTTTTTTGCGAATACAATACTTTCTTTTTTGTAAAAGGAAGTAAAAATAGAACGTTCGGAAAATAAAAAACTTTCCGCACTCCATGTTTTTTTTCCCGCACATTCTATCAACTTCAGTGACTGTAGTACTTTTAACTGATGGAAACAACCCCATTAGTTAAAACACGCTAGAGGAAAAGAAAATATCTGGGTAAATTTTCACTTTACTACTCATATCGCAACCTTTTAATGTTATACGATTAAATAAATTAAATTGTAAAGCAAAAAAGAAGAAAATGAATTTATCCAGCGTGTTTGGAAGTATTTTGTCATAAAACACCAGTGCTTCTGTTTAATATTTCTCAAAAAACAAAAACAAAAAAAGTTGTGCTGCTGAAGTTTCAAATCCTTTTGACGAACTAATTTACGTATCAATCATCTTATTTTTCTGCGCAGTACGTAGATGCAGATACATTTTTGTTTTTAAAACGTTATTCATACATCAGCGAAACGTTTACGGCAGCAAACAATAAAGATTAAAGATATTTTTTAAAATGTTCTCTCTTTCATCTTAATCGATTGTGAAATTAGTGTGAAGTACAGGTTTAAATAATTATTCGTGTCACGTGTTGATTATAAAGGGAGCCGTATAAATTCAATAAATAATGCTAAAACCCTATATAGGTCAGACGTGTCTGAAGAAAAGTTTTCGAGACGAAATAAATTTGTCTTCATTGACTTACAAACGTTTTCATTGGTTGAAATATGCCTTTCGCAACAAGAACTCTGAGCTGACGTTTTCCATATTTTTTTTGTTTTATTGCAATACACATTCTATTCTCTATGACGTTTGTGAAAAAAAAAAAATGACAATGCAGTTGAAATGTTTGGTCTGAGAGATGGGATAGAAATAGAGCACATATATTTTTATATATGTAAGGCATGAAAAGAAACAGTTGTTTTTTACTTTGAAGTATTTGCAAAGCGAGTTTTTTCCCGGCTTTGATATCTAAGAATTTCTAAAAGACGAGAAATATGTTATTTTTGCAGTTTTTGTAGTCGTGTTTTTTAAACATAAATCACTATGCATGCATTCTTGCGTTTAGTTACACACCTTAAGTGTGTCAATGTAAAAGGGGTCAGTCAATGTTAGTTGTACTACTCCGTAAATATGTTTCGTCTGAGACGATTTTGATGACAGTGTGTGGCAACACTTCAGACGTGTACCTTTATTGTGTAACGCATTGACTAATAATAAGAGTAGACCGAGCTTTCACAGACTTGCTGATGAAAAAATTGGTTCATAGATACATCATGTGACTGGTGGGAGGCTTGGCGAAAACTTTGGCAGCATGGTTGCTGGATGGCAACATAATCTGTAGTTTGGCACTCGACATGTACTTCAAGACGTAATGTGTTTTCATTATAATTTTTTTCCAGGCGCAGAAATTGAACTGTTTTTCTTTTAGTTATACATTATTTTGACATTAGTAATTAGTTTTTGATCACAGTTTTCAGTAACTTTTATTTCATTTGGAACTGCTACGCCAGCGTTGGCGTAAACGTAATGACGTTAACGCAAAAATGCACTAACCGATATCTTAAATTGAAATTATAGGTATAAATCTTACCGTTCGCCGATTCTTTTGGGGCGCTTGCATCTTTAATTGCTTAGAGAGTTCATGAAATTGAATAAAGAAAATGCGCAGTACTATCTAAACGAAAAACTCACTATATTAACAAAATATTTACAACTTAGAATAACAAATTTTCAAATCAGACTCCATAAAAGATCATTCTTCCGTGTTCCATCAATTCTATTTATTTTATTTCTCGCGGGCGTTGATCGTCTGCTACAATCAACGCCCGCTGTTGCTAGGATATCCACCAGTCACATGGTTTGGTTTATGAGCAGCAAAAGCGTTGCCATAGCTCGGTCTATTCTTATTATTAATCTATGGTGTAACGTATCGGCGTCTAAGAGGCAAGTTTAGTTTTCCGATAATCAGTCGCAAAAAGGTCTCGACACGTGCAAGCAGCGTCTAAATTGAAAATGTGTGCAATATTCCGTTTCTTGTGGACATAAAGATGCAACTGCACTAAAATTTATGAGCAGTTGTATGAAGTGTATGGGGGAACACCAATGTCATGTCAAGCTATCGCGAGATTGTGCAACATATTTGAGAATGGACGTACAGATGTTGACGACGCTGAGTATGAGCGAAGACCAAGTTTAGGTGGGAATTGTGGAATCATCCTTCTTATAGCCCAAACTTTTCACTTCTGGACTTCTACATTCTTGGTCCCATGAAACAAGAACTGTAAAAGCGATGGTAGCATTCGGATGGCGAAGTAAAAGTTAAAATCCAACAATGTTTATCGGATCTTGGACGGGATTTCGTTGTACGACGAAAAACTTGTGCCACGCCTCGACAAATGCTTGAATGACGGAGGTGGTTTCGTTGAAAAGTAGATTTTGAGATTTTGAGTGGAACTTTAAGATACCAATAAAGTTGTTGTAAAATTTCTATTCTGATTCGTTTTCTTGAGCAGTGCAACTAACTTTTTTACTGACCCTCTTTTTCTAGCGCCTCAAGAATCTTTGTCAAAATTACATTTAAAACGTGCAGGTAGAAAATAAATAGATTAGAAAACGAACCACATCAGTATGCTTTTATTAGAAATATTAGTTTTCCAAAAATATTCCAGAATTAATAAAGACTTTATATTTTTTAAATAAGCACTTAAAACAAATAACAGGTGATTGAACATATTGCTATCTAACATTTAATGTGACATGTGTTTGAAGCTAAACTTTACGTTTATGAAAACTAGAAGGTACGTTTTATTTGTAATCCAAATAATAAACGTTTTTGGTGAAGGATGATACCAAAATAATAATTGTATTTCCTTAATACATTAGAAACCCTGATTTTGTCAGTTTCCCAGACGTATCCTGGTAAATGTTATAAACTTAACAAGTAGGGGGATAGTTGTAGAGATATAGTTGTTTACCAAGTAAACGACTAAGATTACTACTTATTTTTATTTTTTGTTCATTTTCCTATTCATCTTAATGTCCTGTAAATAAGAAACTAATTTATATAAAGCATAATCCATAACATGAGATACAAATTCACGATTAAAAAAAAAAAAAGAGGTCGCTTCAGTTGTCAAGTTTTTTTTTTTACGTTATTTCTCCTTTTTTGTGCAGGTGTGTGCCTGAGAAAAGGCGATTGCCTCAAAATGTATCAAATTAGAATTTACATGAGTGAGTTTACATCATTTTATTTTATATTTTAAATTACTTTTTATTTTATTATTTTTTTTAATTCTATTGAAGAGTGCTACTATCGCAGCAAAGGAAAGAAAAAAATATTCACTGACTGACTTTGATTTTAACAAATTTAGGATAAATGTTCATAACATCATAATGTCAACTAGAAACTTCACTGAAGTTTATTATTGGGTTTTAAGGAAATTTCGCAAAAATTGTGAATACCGCTTAGCTAAAAAATTATTTTAAGTCTTATTTTTAGCTTCTAATTTCCAAAGATATTTAAAAAAAAAAAAAACTTATTTTTAAATAAACTATCGCCAAACCTGATAACTTTTGACCTTTTTTTTTAACCTTTCCCGACTGCTCAAGCATCGTATTTTATTTTTAATATTTCATTTTTCGAGGCTCTAAGTTTAAGACACACTGTAAAAAAGATTTGTGTAACCTTACTCTATAAAATCGGTGGCAGCTTAGCAACCTCCACTACTCTGGAATAACTTAACTGATATAACTGGTGTAAAGTTCCACATCGCTTGTGGAAGGTTACACCATGGGAATGTAATTATAGCGTAACGTCTCACTCATTTCTGTGTAAGGTTACACTAAAAGTTCTGTACGCGTACGGACAAATTGCTTGAAAGGTTTCACATTAGCAAAAATAAAGCTTTCATCTGAGTTTCTTGAACGATTTATCAAGTTAATGCTTTTTAATCTTTACTAATAATAAAGCTCAAAGTCTTTCTGTCTGGATCTCTGTGACGCGCATAGGGCCTAGATCGTTCGTCCTAAGGCACCTATATATACGAGCCGACGCATCAGCTTAAGACTAGCCATTTTGGATCGAAGCGCGTGTTCGAATGGTTGTTTTTTCTGGCGAGTTATCGCGTTTTGCAATTGTTCACTGTGAGTGATTATTAGCGGCACGTGAATATTTTTGTCAATTTTGGCGAAATCCTAAACTTTGCTATGGTATCCCTAGCAGTGCAACAATAAAAAATGCGATACAAAATGGCTAAACTTAAGCTGATGCGTCATCCTATCTATATAGCGGCTCTAGTTCGGCTGATTTTCATGAAATTTGGCACAAAGTCAGTTTGTAGCATGGCAGTGTGCACCATGAAGCGGTTTTTCGAAAATTCAATTATGTTCTTCTATTTCAATTTCAATTTTCATTTTGTTCTTTTTCCTATTTCAGTTTTAAGAACATTTTTCGGAGCAAAATTATTATAAGATGAACGAGTAAATTACGAAATTATCATGACGTGGAATGGGAGAGCGAATGAACATAGCCAATTGGCGAGAAATTCGTCATGCATTATTTGTAAATATACAGACGAACCGAATGACCTTTTAATTTTCAACTACGGGCAAAGCCGTGCGGGTACCGCTAGTAACCAATATGCACCAATTATTTTAATAAAAAATATGTATTTATTTTAATACATAAAGAAGACATGTTTATTTCACTAAGAGAGGAAACAACCTGAGTGGGATCCGAACTCAGAACGTGAATCTCACAAACTCGCGAAGCTAGAGCTTTTACCGCTCGAGACTGCATTTTGTTACGCTAATAAATGTTTACCTTCCATGTATGCGTTTTGAATTCTACTGAGACCATATTGCAAGGTTTCACCAACAAGTTAAGTTCTTAAAACAATGATGCTACACATTTCGAAATTCATGTAACGTTACACCCATTAATACTGGTAACCTTACACATTTTTTTAGAGTGCATATATTAAGATAGCAGTCAGTTTTTAGTCAATTCTAAAATATTGAGTTAGATAAATAAGAGTGGGATACAATAAAAGCAGTTAGGTTTTTTTTTTTTTAAATTTTGCTTATTTCATTAATTGTATTTTTTTTTCTTTTTGAGCAATCACGATAGCTTATTGCTTTCATTTGACTGTTTTGATGTGCTATTATTTTATTTTCCCACCAGCACACTCTGCAGCATCACCTTCGACCGGCTCCTCACGATGCTGCTCCTATAGCGAAAACCGTCTCCAGGTTGCATCCATATGCTACACACACGCACATACATACACGCACCTACATACACACACAAACACACACAAATACATACACCTACGCACACATACATACACTCAAACACATACACAAACTCAACCACATACATACACACACACGCATACATACAGACACCTACACATACACACACACCTACACACAACTACCCACACACTCATCACACTCATGCCTACACACAGACACAAACACATATGCCTACACACACATACATATTTCCCACCACACACAAACACTCATACACAAAACTACCCACACACTCATACCTGCACACAGACACAAACACACATGCCTACACACACATACACATAATCCATACACACAAGCCCCCCCCCACACACATAAACACACACGCCTACAAACACACACACTCATGATTGCGAAAAACATAATTTGAATTTAATAGGTCAAAATTCAAATTATTTTTTTTTCTTCTTTTTTTTAAATTTTAAATCACTAAATATGCCTATGCATTAGCATGAATATGCGAAATAAATATAAATATCAGAGTGTAAAATGAGGGGACAAAAGGATTTCCGAAGAATATTTTGGCTTTCTCTCACATTTTTTTTATTATGCAAAAAATAAGGGGCAATACAGCGATTTATCAATGTTTTGGGGATGAACAACTATTATGAGAATGCACCTCATAAATACACAAAACAATTCATATTTTCAACATTTTGAAAGCTTTGATATAATAATAAATGTTATTTTAAACACAAAGAAAAAGCAAAGTATTAAAGGTATTAAATGTGACCTATACATCTTGCTCAAAGCCTAAAGCTTATAAAAAGCCTACTTTCTTGAGAATTTTATCCTTCCTCTGTCAAAAGTATGCGTCAAAAATACTTTCAAATGAAATATAAAAAAAAGCACGTTTTATTTTGCAATCAATATTTTAGTGCATCATATGTTTCTGATATTGTGAGATGTTTTTCGAAATAAAAATGTGAGGACGGGAAGACAAATGTTTTAGGTGCAAGCTGAGAAAAGAAATAATACTTCTTGATTCAACATGGTTGTGGGACGTGAAAGTGAAAAATATTTTTTTTTTCTTTCTAACATAATAAAATATTTTACCTGAGTTTCACTCCATTTGATTGTTTTGTAAAAAAACAAAAATCGGTTTTATGGACAATGTGACACCATATTTTGAAAAGAAAGAACTCGCAATATTTTGAAGAAAAAGATTTTATGTCTTCTTGCATCAAAACCTCAGAACTTCGCAAATTAGACACTGAGTAAAGGCAGAGTTTCTTTAATTGAAATAGGTAGATTACAAAACATCAACAGTTCATTGCTGTAAAGTTTGTAATTTTTAGTACAGTAAGGTTTAATTAGAGTCTAAAAAATGCAATGTTTTTTTTTTATTTCTATTATTTTTAAAGCTTTTCAAGACTGCCAGATAATATCAAGTTTATACACTGGCTGTTTTTCAAAAACCGAAATATTCGTCAAAATGAGTAACTTGAGTAACTCGCGAGTGCGAATTTTTCTCACATCACTTATTTACTTCAATTCATCAACTGTAATTTGTGACACTAAATTTTTTGCTTTCCACATCTTTTAATGTTATCAACTTCATGATAAAAGCATCATCACAACTCATATTATTGTCAGTGACCTACCCGTATCAGTGATCCACTATCAACTTGAGCCAATATCTATAGAGAGGGAAGACAGTTCTGGTTTCTTTTGAAACAGATTGTAATACCAAAATCGTGAGAAAAAAAACTACATATTTAGAACTCTGCTGTTGTATTGATCACTGCTCTTATCAAGACTTGTTCTATTGTTTAATCACTACAGATTCCGGACCAAAATTTGTCACTGCGTTTCAGATGCATCTCTAGACCTCTATAAAATTTCATTCTATTTGGAGATGATCAAGTGGGGACGGTTTGAAAAAATTAGGTGGGTTGACGTGGAATGTTTCTAATATATTATGCACAATTCGCTAGCATCTTTTGTTTTTGTCTAACAAATGTCTGTTCTTTTTTTTTCTTTTTGACGCTATTATTATAATTTTACTTTTATACCTTAATTTATTAATTTATCTTTTAAAGTTTGTCACTAAGTAGTGAAATTATTTACTCAATATTTTACCCAATCGCTATCCCATTTCTAAACTATACTATTTGTTTACGATCATTATAAAGTCAAAAATAGCAAAAAATACGCTGGTGCTTTGTTTATAATATTACATTAGAGACATTTCACTTCAACTCACCTAAATTTTTCTAACTGTCCCCGCTCGATCATCTGCGGATTGGATAAAATTTTATAAAGATGTAGTTATGTTCTTTTGAGAGAGAGAATCTAACCTATGAAAAATTTCAGCTTCCGAGATCCAAATCTTGGGAATCTAGGAGCTCAAAAAATACTGCTCCAAAATAGCGGGTCAACTTTGTGAGTCGAATTGCCACGTTTTGATAAAGGTTGCAGACAAACTTATTGCGCTGGAAGCCTGAAATTTTGAGAGCTTAAAACACATTTGGCTTTTAATACGTTCTATTATTTTTATGAGTTTGAATTCATTAGACTTTACTTAGCACGCATGTGAAGTCATGAAAAAGCGCGCGTTTAAACTAAAATAATCATTTTGGAGACCGTTAAACTAAGAAAGCTGTTTATATTCCATGAGTTTCTGACCTGAGTCTAAAACTACACCAAGGAAAAATAACTACAGCTCTTGCTCAAAGTTAATGCATCAGGCCTTTTAGAATAATTGGCTTAAAACTATGAATATGTTTGTTTTAAATTATCAACTTTGAGACTGTGTAGTTGAAATAGTTAATTAGATGTCATGGATTTCTAAACTGTACCTTAACTACAACACCCGAACTAAAACTACAGCTGGGTCTCAAACTTTTTTACAATAGGCACCCAGAGTTATTGACCTTGAAACTTAACAATGTTTTTTGGAAATGATTAAATTAGAGACTATTTAACTACTAAAGCAAAGATTATCCATGTTATTTTCTGTTTTTCTGAGTACTATACTATGGTGAGTAATTCATCCTATACTTATTTTCGAGCGCGACTATGGGGTTTAGCAGATATCTAGTCATAAACAAGGCATAAGAAGAAACGAAAATAGCATCTTCAATTGACCTTTGCCTTCAAAGCCAAAAGTAAGCCGTCAAATTATTCAGGCTAGCATGTACCTAGTCTCGAGCAGTATCGTTATTTTGAAAAATTGGCATAGGTCACTCATTGCTTTACTATAACACGATAAAGTTCTTTTTATTAAGATTTTAAATATTAATTGAGATCTCCTAATATTCATTGCAGTATTAATTTTGTTGAAATTAAGCTTATTTGAGTTTTAAATAAATTGCACAATTAGTCAAGTACATGCGGGGCAATGTGTGTGGGGCAAAGTGAAATAGTTCTTTCATTTGCTCACTCGATCATTTAACATAAATCACTAACGTTTTCATTAGTTAATTAGTTCATTAACATTCCTTCATTTAGTTATTCACATATTTATTCATTTATTCACTTATTTTCTTTTTCTTTCATTCTTTTACTCGCATATTAATTTTTCTTCATATATTAATTGATTTATTCATTTAGTTAATCGTTTATTATTCGTCATTATCTTTTCATGTGTTCATTCATTTTTTTTTATTTACAGATTCTTTTGATCAAAAATATGTTTTACAATCGAATAAAATATATTTCATTTGAAAATTATTTTATTTTTCACTTTGCCCTATAAAAAAATGAAAGTTTTCCTATTTCTTTTGAAGACTCAAATTAACTGCAAAAAATAAAAAATACCGTTTTAACACAAGTTTTATTATAAACTACAATATTCTTTCTTTGTGTACTGTATTTTTTTTAAATAAATTTCCGATTTGTTCCTTTTGAAAATACTCAGTCTTCGTAACCATATCACCTTGTCCCTCATTCCCCTACTTTGCTTTAAATCTTATCGCTACTTCATGCACACAAGAGACTCATAAACGGGTGATAGTTAATGTTTTTGAATTTAAACTTTTACAAATTCAAACCTTAATCAGCATCGATGCTTTCGGTTACAAAATAAAATTAATGAAATTAAAGACAAAATCATCCAAGGAAAATAGTTTCTATTTTCTTTAAAAAAAATCATTTTTCAAAAAAAAAAAAAGAAAAAGCATTTTTTTTTTTTTTTTTTTGCAGACGATAAAAAAAAATTTATAAACCATAAATGGTTTATCTACTACTTTTTAAAATTTCTAATATTAACCCAAAAGTGTGACCTTTTCATACTAACTATACACGTCGAGAGATAATAACCAAATTGCAAAGTACAACAATGAAATTCTCGAATGACTTTTCATCCAGAAGCTCATACTTCTTTGCATTGAAAAAGCTGTTCCACCTAAACACGTGTCTGCTGTAATTGGCATTTTTTGTGTTACAAAACGTTGGGTAACTGATTATTTTAATGAAAATCTTATTACAAAAATTAAAGATCCCTCTCAAACTTGCATTCAATACAGTACGGTAATGACATTTTCATTAACAAATTGACTGACTGTAAGGACGTTAATCTTGTAACTTTTTTGTGCGGCAGTTTTCCATGCTGAAAATGACGAATTTCTTGCTTAACAACTGCGATCAAATTAAAATTTTAATCTTCAAATTATATCATTTTTCTAAGAATCAACGTGAAATTTGCAGCATACATGTCAGTTGATGAAAGAATTCGATTGCTTTTATTTCAGAAGAAAACACAACTATGACATGACAGTGAAAAGAAAATTTCTTAAAAAGAGAAAAAGAAAAAAAGACGAACGATTTCCCAATAACTGCATTCAATTTTCTCTGTCTGTTCATGTTTGTGTATTTCTGAGACTTAAACCAAAAAAAAAAAAAAATGTAATGCTCAAATCGCATTAAAACTTGAAACGCCACTTTTTTTCTTGGAGTTTTAGAAAAGTGTCAACTTCTCATAAATAACTAATATTTTTATTAAGCAATTAATTACAATGCGTGAAAAAAAAAAAAAAAAAAAAAAAAAAAACGAGAGGATGTGTGCATCACATGACTTCCTTTTACTCCAATTTAATGTCATTTTCTCATTATTCGCAGTTTTAATGTGATTCAATAGTTTACTCTCTAAATATCACCAACAGTGGCCAAATTGAAACCAGATTAAAACTAGTATGTTGTGGCCATCACGAAACTTTCTTCTATATTTTTCTCTTTTTTTCTGATCCCTCCCCATGCTTGACGAGGAAGCAATATTCCCAACAAAAACAAAATTACATATGCAAAAACTTGACGACCATCCTAATGTCTGAATTATCGCAAAAGCAAAGCAAAGAGCGAAAATTGAAAGTTATTTTAAAAGCCTTGCTTGAATTAATTACAAATATTTTATTTGTTAACAAACATAAGATGGCAACAGTTAAAAATTTTGAACCATTGAGATAATATTTCCTATCATTTCTTTACAATTAAAATCACGAGAAATACGCAGACGACAGCCTATTACGATTTATCTTTCTTATTGTTGCATTAATAAAGCTATTTTTATTCGCAAAAAAAAAAAAAAAAAAAAAAAAAAATCAACACCTCTTGGAGCGATTGACGTCAAAATTGAACCAAAACCTGTTTACATATGGATTCACATATATTTCAAATTTTAACCAGAACGTCGCATTACTTCTTGAGATAGGGCACTCACAATAGAAGAAAAGAACGGGCGATTGCGCTACCCCCCTTTTTAGCTGTTGACACCAAAATAAAATCAGCTCTTATACCCACTAAGGGCTACTTGCCGTTAAATTTTTCTTTCATTCCGTTCATTATTTCTTGAGATACAGCAGTCACAATTAACGACAAAAAACGTTCTGTAGCTCAACCCCCGTTTGAGTTATTGACACCAAAATTGAATCAGCACCTGTTCGTGTTAATGGTAACATATGGACCAATCTTTGTTTGATTCCGCCAGTTACTTCCTGAGGAATAGCAAGCACGCGTAATTCAAAAAACGTCCTATTTCTCCACCCCCCTTGGCCGCCAAAAACCAATGGGCACAAGTTCACATAGGGGCACATATGTGTACCAAACTTTGTTCGAATTCATGCGGTAGTTTTTGCTGTAGAGCGGCCACAAAAAACTGGTCACACACAGACGTGACACACACACACACGGACAAACACACACACATACACACACACATACACACACACATACACACACACACATACACACACACACGTACACACACACACACACACACACACAGACAGACAGACATTTTCCAAAAATAGTCGAAATGGACTGAGCACACCTCAAAACGTTCGAATCCGTCAAAATTCGAAATTCGAAAATTTGCACGAATACAATACTTTCTTCTATATATTAGATATATAAGAAAGTAAAAAACGAGCTGATGTGAGCATCACATGACTTCCTTTTACTTCAATTTAATGTCATTTCCCCAATGTTGGCAGTTTTAATGTGATTCAATTGTTTACTCTCTAAATATCCCCAACAGTGGGCAAATTGAAATCAAATTTAAAATTTAAAAAAAATAAAAAAATCGCCAAATTTTGTCACCAACTCAGACTTGATGAAATTTATGATATTTTAAGAATATATCTGTACATATATTATTTTCCAAACTTTTTTTCCCCTTCACAAATACCCTTTTTTAACCAGACAACACTTGATATGGCATTTCTACAAAACTTAGTTTTTATTGCTGTAGTAATACTAGGTGTTTTATTCGTTGCGAAAGGTTCAAAATAACAAATAAAAAGCATGGTGCAACAGAAGAGCACTTTTTTGATGGTAGACGAAATATTTTTTCCATATTATATACTGTCTAAAGTGTTGCTGTAAAAAGATAGTTCTTCGTTTTTATAATACCTGTGAAAATCTATTTTCTTTCGGTTTCTTTTATAAGACGCTATGAAACTAGGGGAAAAGTTTTAAAGAACAGTATACCTGCGTTACTGTAGAAATAGATCCGAGTCTTAAGCTTGAATAAAAATTCTATTGTGCTTCTTATTTCACAACGTAATACACATTCTCCATGCCATGGCAACTGAAACAAACTGCTGTAAATTTCCAAAAAGCTTTTTTATTTCAAAAATAAGGAAAGAAGGAATAATTTTTACATTGTAAAAACTATAAATTATTTTAACAAAAAAGTTTTTGAAAAAGGTAATTTTTTAAACTAAAAACAATAAAAATCATATTAAGTTAATCATTTATTATCTGTAAAGAGTTGCTCATCAGAAAGTCCGGTAATTAAATCTGATTGTGCACGACAATGGATACAAAACTGGCATTACAAGACAATATCTCGAAATATTAGTTATTGTTAGCACTGAAAGAATTTAAATTGTGGAATATTCTCAATGTTCTGCGTACTCACTGAGTTATTAATGTTGTTTATTGATTAATGTTTATGTAAATTAACCTTTTTCTATTTTTCTAATACCTTTACTTTTTGTGTGGCAACAGTGTTTTTTCTAATGTTTAAAACTGCCGGTACTGTGGCGCTCAGGGCTACTTGACGTTAAATCCCGGTTATCACAAATTTGCCATTTCAACTGCGCTTGCGCGCGGACTTTGCTGATTTCGAAACTCTTGCTCAAACTAATAAAAAAACATTTAAATTTGTTAATATGAGATAAGAACAGATAAAAATTAGAAATTAAAGCTTTCTTTGATTTAGTTTTTACGCCTCGGTAAAGATTGAGTTTTGCGTCTTAATTATTTATGGATTCGGAGTCTGATTTTTCTATCAAACAAAGGCCCTTTTCAGGGCCAAGTTTTTAACCTCAGAAGAGCGTACTCGACCTGCAGCATCACTTCCAATACAAAGCCGAACCCTCAACCTAAATACAAATGTATAATACTAAACTGTTTACGCCTAACGTAAAATATCCGCAAAAGACGGATATTTGTAATATTCCGATCAGTTTTGAAGTACATAACGCGTTTTACGTTTACGTTAAATAAATATTTTCAAACCAATAAATATTGAAGTGTAATTTTTCTCTTTTCTTTATAAAGATTATCAGTTATTCATATCCATAGTTTCATATAATGTATCCCAAAATTGCTGTGAAAATACTCTAATCGCATTCATTAATTTTTTGGGACTCTAGCACAACCTAAATATAAACAAGCAACACGAAATCTTAAAACAGAAAGCCCAAAAAGCGAAGTCCGTGCGCAAGCGCAGTTGAAATGGCAAATTTGTGATAACCGGGATTTAACGTCGAGTCTCAGGGCTTGCTTAATTTTTCTTCACACGCGCGTGTAAACCTGAACAACGTGTCAACTTGTTTTTAATAAATATAGTTCTTGCTTTAATCTTGTAGTGTCTCTCGACCTTAAATTCAGTTAAATTATGTTGAAGTAAGAATTCTAAACCCGTACCTGCAAACCTCAAGTTAAAGATGTTTAGATTTAACAATTATAACAAGCAGCGTAAATAAGTTTGAGTACGAGTTGTAAACAATTTTCAGAAAACGGATTATTTTTAAGCTGAATGTTAAAACAATAGTTTAAAACGTAAACTGCTCAATTCAAATGATTGGGGGTCAATTAAAAATGTTTGTCAATATAAATGAACGAATTACCAACGTTTAAAAGCACAAAAATTGCAAATTACTGAAAACACGTGTTTCGGGGTTACAAGAAACCCCTTTTCAATGCAAAGAAGTGTGAGCTTTTGGATCAAAAAGGGGTTATGGCCCAAAGCTGGTAGGTTAACGAAGAACACTCAAAAATTGTAGTTTTTGGATTTTTAGCATAACAATTTTGGTTTTATTTTCTAGCAGGGTTCCTGATCTTTAAAATAAAAAGTAATTTTCGTAGTATTTCGAAGCCAATATTTATTTATTATCAAACATTTAAAAAGTTTAAAAACCCACTTTGCCCTACCAGGGGACCCAAAGCGGGTAAGCTTAACTAATTGTGATTTGGTCTATTTGCCAGTCAAATATGAAGTTTTAAATGATTAAAATAATTAACTATCTGTCATTATAAATAACAATAATGAAAAAAAAAACTACTACTGCAATTTAAAGTCAGCATATTTGTCAATAAAACATATAGAAATAACTAATTAAACTAATAAACTAATTCATTGCCATCCTAAAAAATAACTTTTTGAAGTTAAACTTATCCTATTGAAATAGGAACTCTAAGGCAGCCCATATGTCAAGAAATTTTACATAAATGTATAAGTAAATTCTATACCGGCTTTGCCTAAATAACCTTTTTTTATTTCACTAATTATAACCCTAAATTTAAAAAAGAAAGAAACGAAATGATCATCGTACTTTGTAGGTGGATTGTGCCAGAATAACGTCAAATCATTGTCAATAAAAAATTGCTGACCTTCGTCTAAACACAAGTTTCAAAACTTCATTTTTTTTTCTTTTACAATTGTATATATATATATATATATATATATATATATATATATATATATATATATATATATATATATATATATATATATATATATATATATATATATATATATATACATACATATTTTAATTTTAAGTCTGTGCCATGCCACTTCACTGCTGCTTCACTGGGACTGATTAAAACTCGGGGGTGTTCGGGTAAACACGAAATACGTATTCATCGCCGCTAACACATCATGAAGAGGCATACGAAGGCCTACCCGCTTTGGGCTACCTATCCACTTTGGGCCACCCTCCCCTAAAAAGCGAATCAAATTAAGAAAGCAAACAAGACATATAAACAACCATTTATTACACGATTAAATCAGAAATAAAAAACAATAAGAAATAAATTTCCAAGAAATCCTATAAACAACGCAAATTTTCAAATAAATGAAACCACTCTGAATAAATTTGCAAAAAAGTTACTGACTTTAAAAATTCTGTACCGAAAAAATGTAAGAAGTAGAGAAATGCAGATAAAATATAGTGAAGGATAAACGAATTGGAATTAGTAGCGCAAAAGACAAAACATGAAAAACAAACAAAAGAAAAAGGGAAAAAAATGAATGAAAATAAGAAATGTACGGACGAAAAACGTAAAAGAGGGGGAGGGGGGAGGCAAGTTTACAAAATAAAAACAAAACCAATTATAAAAATGGTAAATTCCTCGTAACCTCGAAACGCGTGTCTGCAGTAATTTGCAATTTTTGTGCATGTTTTAATGCACAATAGTAATGTTTTCATTTAATATTCGAGCACGAAGGTAATAGTTCGTTACTTTGTCAATATAGATTTTCCTTAGTTTTTTCTTACATCAAGTAACAGAACATCAAAAACCGGATTTCCTTTACAATGCGACAGAACAAATCTGTGTTACATTGGCATTTTACTAAAAATCGAGTAAATTGCGTTCAAGGTTCCTGGGCAGACTTTCAATACATATTTTTTCCTAAATCATGCTCTACAGCAGCACGTACAATGGTTACTAGTATTACGTATCTCTTCCACATACCATTTGTACTAGTTATCTCCAATTTTTTTTAATTTTGTCAATTACATTCCTTTGCTTATCACTGCCTCAATTGATCAATTGTTGAGCTCATGCAACAACAGAGTTTACACAGGGTGTTCCATTTTTACCTGCATGACATTTATTTTTGCAACCATTAGTCCTAAATGTATATTTCCAATTATAAAAATGTTCAAAATCTGATGCAGAGTTAAGATATTGAAAGTTTGGAGAACTAATAAAAATAAGTCAAAAAATACAACATTTAACTTTTTCAACGGGCCTCAGGTTCCCTTACTTATTTTTAGTTAAATAACCTCCATTGAAAAATAATTTCAACACAAAAAGTTTTAAACTAGTAAAGCCAATATTCATCGAGAAATGAAACGCAACGTTTTGTGACTTATTACACCATTTTTCAATCGCTGTCAATAACACCTTTTGGGGGAGAATATAGCGGTTAACAAGTGTGAAAATTATACGTGTGCATAGATTAGTTTTTCAAATTGTTCGAAGTTTTGTAGTTTGTTTTTGCGTATCACGGCATAAGAGTTGCATTTACTTTTGAATAGCAATGAAAAATATAAATACCTTGTTTTTTTTTCTTCAAAAATCTGTCTTTCTTCTGAAAGGGCGATAAGTTCCAATCACATCTTCTGTATGGTCCCCTAAAATATTAATCTCGAATATCTCCTTGAGTTTTGGTCTCACAAATGTCAAGGGTTTTTTTTGTCAGTAATAGTTTAAAATGGATATTATTTCTCTAAATATAAGTTAGGGGAACTGGGGTCTGTATAAAAATTTGATATCCGTATTTTTTGACTTATTTTTATTTTTGCTTCGAACTTTCAATATTTTAACTCTGCATCTGATTTTATTTATATATATATATATATTTTGTCGTTTATAAAAGCAAATCATGTGAGTTTCCCAAATATTATAGCAACAAAGTTAAACGTAAGCATTAATGATATTTTCGAATAGTTGTAACTGTGCAAGATATTTCTTCAGTCATCGTTATATTTAAATAAATGTAAATGTATATATACAGTTTTCTTTCTTTGAAACTATAACCACTATAAAAAATATAAATTTATGTTCTTGTTATTTATTGCTGTTACTTCGACAAAAAACTAACTTTAAAAAAATCTGACGTTTAAGTATATGTAATTAAAACTTACATCTTCTTACATAAAAGTCAACGTGCAAATTTAAGAAGTTGTAAAATTTTATTTTTTGAAACGACGATGCAAGTACTTAATGCCAATATTTTCCCTTCTTTTTTAATTAAAAGTTTTTCAATGAAAAAAAAAACAGTTTTTTAAAATACCTTAAAAATTTAAATATTGTAAAGACTAACTAGACATAAAATAATGTTAGCGAATAAATAAAGTTGAAGTACAAAAAAAGTCATTATCTGTGATGATATTTAGGGAAAAATTAACATTAAAGGTAAAATTGCCTTTTCTTTCAAGCAGTGACTAACAGTGCAAGGAGAAAAAAAAAAGAGATAAATTATCCTTTCAAACTTTACGCAAGAAACATTTAGCTTTTGAAAATTAGAAACACCATTTCGCAAGCTTTCTTTTAATCGACAAACCCCAGAACTTTAAAGTAAAAATCACCAGGCGATTTGCTAATTAATGAAAAACAGGTAAACGAGAAAAACCGTTTCAAGGAAAAAATTTATGCAATTGATTAGAGTTTATTTTGTGTTCTTGCTTTACTTATTTTTCCAATAAGTTTTTTTTTTTTTTTTTTGTTTAAACAATTTTTTTTTATTTCCTTTAATAAATTACCAAAATGTTCTTTAAATTTTAATTGAACAAAGAATTAGTCAACTAAGTTATGTTATGATATTTCTATAAATAGTGATACGTTATAAATTCTTTTTTCTAAAAACGCGTAAGGAAATACTAAAAAAAAATGCTATTAGTATATGTAAATACTCTTTTTAAAAACAAGAGCTTGAAGTGCGCAGTAATATTTGTGCTAGATGTTATTTACTTTCAAAACATTTCAACATTTTCGGAAAATCTGTCTTTTATCAAATAAACCGTTCTAAAATTTAATGCAATAAATTTATTTTTGCAGTAAACGATTAAACTGCCCCGTTATTTTTTAATTGGAAACAGCTGCAAAATGTTTTTTTTTTTTTTTTTTTATAAATAGTGTACATTTGGAATATTTTCTTTTTTATTTATATTTTTTTATACTTGTAAAGTAGATGGAAGGCCACTGTACCGAACAAACAGTTTTTATGAGTTCAATTATTGCATGAGTCAAATTACTGAAAGAAACAAATTAATTATTAACACTTTGTGTCATTGTGTATCACATAAATTATTTTTTTTAATTCTAAATATAATCACTAATTATCAAACTTAACTTTTGTAAAGCTCTTCCAAATGACTTTGCAAGGATCAGGGCTCCTTACAGGGCCATTATTATAAATCAGTCTTTCAACTTAAATTGCAGTTGTAATAATCAAACTATCCGCGTTTACTAAAACTACATGAACAGCTGTTTCATTCAAACGAAACATTAAATGCTTACCATATTATAATCTTCTTCAAAGAACTCAACGAATATTTCTTGAACACCATCGTATTACTAATAATATAGTAATTTGAATTTCTTAAAAATTACTGTGATGAGTATTATATCGATAATAAATAAGTTGCTAAAGCGTTTTAGAGTGAAATTATTTAAAAAAAAGAAACCCTTAATGACCTTCTTATGGGCCAAAATGTTCCTTTTTAATATTTAAAAAAAAATTACTACTTAATAAATAGTTTCTACAAGTGCGTCGTGGAATATTGAATTTTAAAGCTGCAGCATTTGTATTAAGTTCATTATTTTGTACTGTTTCCATGGCGCGTGTTAAACTACCTTCATCTTCTGCACTTCCACTTTTTCTAGGTTTTAATCTTGACATTCTTTATACATAATATTATGCATAAAAAATTTATCATATACTACCTATTATCTACTTATTCTTATAACCATATTTATAGAAATAACCTTTCCATAAAAGACATTTAAAGACATTTACGCAATAAAATAATTCAAAATAAATATGTATTCAGTCTGTTAAAAAGTTAAATAACCCTTATAAAATATAATATAATAAGTATAAAACATTTTTTCAACTTTTCCGGTACATACTTATAACTAAAATCTAAGTGTTCATATTTCAATGATTTTAAATGTTTCTAGCAAGGCCCAAGCACCCTAGCAAGGTCAATTGTCAAATGTTTAATTGGCCTTACAAAGAACCACCGGCTTTCATAGGAACACTACTGATATTTTAACTAAAATCGAAACAAAACTTTTATTCTTTTCTTTAGTATACCAGCAAATCTTTACATGATATTTTGAAAATATAAGATAAAAATAGGTTATTTTGTCAAAAAATTACTTCTTGCTGAGTTTGCGAATTACAATTTTGACGTCGACGACTGAAGGGAACCGGGACGTTTCATACGTTCAAAAAATCGATTTTTCAATTTTAAAATAAGGGACAGTTCCCTGATTCCAAAAATGTATATATTGTGTGGGTATCAAATTCCAAAAGCTAATTAATTTACTATTCAAAATGTAAACAAAAAAGCCACGCCCCTTTTTAAAGGGACGGTATCTAGATTGAATGTTGACAAACCAATGTTTTCTTGTATCAAATATTTCATGATTCACAGTTACTTTTACTCTTTTTTTCCATTTATGTAACGTAAACTTAGAAAACGCCTCGTCGTGAGCAGTTTGGGAAGCGTATCGCATGCTTACCAGCATTGTCAAGGTCAACACGTTTTCCCGTTTTTCAGAAAACACATTGTTTAAAACTTTAGGTACGCTTAGATAAAATTCATATCAATGTATGATTATGAAACTTCGTATTATAACATATACAAGTATTTTGCATGTGTTAAACATATTTTTACTTTTGTTTAGGTATTATTGTATTTTTAGGAGGATAGTTTTAGTGAAAAATATCGTACTTTTTCGGGATTTTTTGAAATACTATATTTCAACATGTTTTGTGGTTTTTTAATTTGAAGGTAATTGAAAACTAATAAGCTCACTGTAATTTGTGAGCTTTTGCCTGTATAGTATTGAAGTTTAGAGTGATTTAATTTAGAATTGTATTTGCTAAGCGTACCTATTTTCAGTCATAAATGTTCAAATTCTCGTGCAACTATATATTTTCTACTTACTATTCAAAAATATATTCTTTAAGGAAAAAAAAATATTTTTACTGGTTTATGATGAGAATATTATGTTCTTTCTATACACAATAGTTTTTAAGTCACACTTGATTTTAAAACAAATAAACACCTCGTGATTTGCAACTAAAAATTTGACTCTTTTCGTTGCCGAGAACGTCCCGGTTCCCTGAAGTCTACGAAGTAAGGACCCGCACTAACCAAATAGCGAAGCGAAAGACTCCCCGGCCGCATCTGTGTCTTTGAGTTTGATGGAGCTTGGTATGAGTGGAAGGAATTTGTCATCACATGACAATAACTATGATTTTTACTTCCTTTTACAAAAAAGGAAGTATTGTATTCGCGAAAAAATTTTCACTCAAAAATCGCCCTTAATTTCCATTTTGCTCACCCCCAAATGAATGTTGAGTTTTTCGATTCGACCACATGCGGAAAAGTGCCTAAGAATGTATAGACACGCGAAATATCCATTTTGACCATCACCGAGGTAATTACAACGACTTTTCTCGTGACGTCTGTATGTATGTGCGTATGTGTGTTTGTGCGTATGTGCGTATGTGCGTATGTGCGTATGTATCTCGCATAACTCAAAAATGGTATGTCCTAGAAAGTTGAAATTTGGTACATAGACTCGTAGTGGGGTCTAGTTGTGCACCTCCTATTTTGGTTGCATTCGGGTGTTTCTAAAGGGGTCTTTTGCACCTTTTTGGGGGGAAATCATTGTTAATTTCGATGCAAACTCAAGTGGTGTTATAATTTGGCGGTCACTTGGCGATATATCGCCAGTCTTTTGGTTGCCAAGTTTTGTCGCCAACTTGGCGAAAAATTTGGCGATTTTTTTTTATTTTTTTTAAATCTGCTTTCAATGTGGCCATTGCTAGTGATATTTAAAGAGTTAGAGAGAGAATCCCATTAAAATTGCAATAATTGGGAAATAGCATTAAATTGGTGTAAAAGGAAGTCATGTGATGCACACATCAGCTCGTTTATAGTTGGCCTTTAAAGAAGCATGGCCTTCCATGGTCCACCCACCTTAATACACACTGTAAAAAAATTCCGAAACGTTACTGGGTATTTCCGTGTCACGTTTCGCGATTTTAATGGTTTCTATCCACTTCCAGGAAAAATTAAGTATTGTTGACAAAAAGTTTCCTGAATTGCTACAAGTCGCAAGAATGCAGACTTTTCACTGGTGTGAAAAATATTTTTAGCTCCCAGTTTAAAGATTAATTGAGCGTATTTATAAAGTGTATCGGCTTTACTTCAAGTACGGCCCGTCCATGCTAATTAAACTCCCAAAGGGAGCGAAAAAGTGGACTGTATTGCTTTGCAAGATTTGCAGGCAAGTACAATTCTCGTTATCTACTTGCAATTCTGGCATAGCTTTGGCCATGTTTGCAATAATGCTGTTTTAACTTTCTTGATAAATCAGAATGATGCCAAGATACGACTGGTTTTAAACGAGATGATTTCTGAATTTTTCAGGAGGCTTCCAAGATAATATGAGGAAGGTTACTGAATTTTAGCGGAAAAAGTTCTTGGAATTTGCAAGATATGTTTCTGGCAGATATTGGGCACGATAGCTGTCCATTATTTTTCAGGAACGTTTCTGAATCGTTTTTACAGTGCACTGTGAAAACGGTTCTGAAACGATCCTGGAAAATAATGGGCAGCTTATGCGTCCAATTTCTGCCAATAACATATCTTGCAAAGTCCAGGAACGTTTTCCGCTAAAGTTCAGTAACCTTCCTGATATTATCCTGGAATCTTCCTGAACAATTCACAAATCGTCTCGTTAATAACCAGACGCGTCTTTGGAAAATTACAGTAACCTTAGGAAAGTATAGTATAATAGCTTGGCATCTTCCCGATTTATCAAGGACGTTCCAAGAGCATTACTGCAAACATGGCCAAAGCTAAGCCAGAATTGCAAATAAGTAACGGTAATGTTACTCACCTGCAATTCTTGCAAAGCTACGTAGTCCATACTTATTTGCTCCCTTTGGGAACTTATTTAGCATGGACGGGCCGTAATTGAACTGAAGACGACTCACTTTATAAATGCGCTGAGTTAAATTTTTAAACTGAGAGCTAAAAATATTTTTCACAACAGTGAAAAGGGTGCATTCGTACAACTTGTAGCAATTCAGGAAACTTTTTGACAGTTTTACTTGAGTTTTCCAGGAAGTGGATAAAAACCATTAAATTCCTGAAACGTAACATGGAAATACCCAAAAACGTTTCGGAATTTTTTTAGTGTACTTTTCGGTAATGTTATTGCGACTGCTGTCATACATTAATAAGGGGTAATTTAAAAGTACCTTTTACATCTCGAACAGCCTCCATTTTGAACATTTTTCGGGCAGTTATAAAGTAAAACATTGGTTAGTAAGTAACATGGAAATAATTGTTTGGTTATCAAAAATGGGAAATTATGTACAACTCATTTTAAATGAATTATCTGGTCGAAACTTAACCTGCTACATTACTTTTGTACCATCAAATGTAATGTGCATATATCAAATTTAATAAAAATATTATAATTTGTAATTTGAACCAGAAAATAAATGCTTAAACATTTTTTCAATCCAAACTTATTTGTTACAACAAGACAATACTTCCATTATGGATTATTAACATAAATTAATTTATGTAGGGGAATAGTGGAATTCAAATCAGCTTTCAAAAACGACTTCCAAGCAGCAACTTCAGATTTAATAAATGATAAAGTTAGATGAGTACAGTTATGGCATTATGTATTCAAAATAAACGAGCATAAAGCATATTTCATAACATATCTAGCAGAATGTAGCATTGTGCTTTCTATAGTTTCCTTTACAATCAAGTTCACTGAAAAGTTTAGGAAGTGGAACTAAGTTGAGTCAAAAGACCTCATAGATGCTCAAATGGATTGTAGCGTATTTGATGTGTTTCAGCAACTTTATTGTACTGATTGAGACAAAGAGAAACAATATGAAAATAACAAATAGAAACAGGAATGGATTAGAAGTCTATGTTTAAATGATGCTGCACTAATGGACAACAGATAAATTTCAGGTGAACACTACTTTCAAATGTAGAGAAATTCTTTGCGTTTAATACGTTCATGTTACATTCAGACAAGAACTAGCTGCGTTGCCCGGCTTTGCCCGATCTACCTTGAAAAAAACCATTGTGTCAAGTTAAGTATATTCAATAACCATAATTAAATGAAAGAAAAAAAAACTATCATGCAAAATTTCCCCACCAAACAATGACGACAGGTGCTAAAATACTTTTAAGAAATTAAAATAAAATGAGAAAGATGGATTTAAAAGGCGTAACCATGGAAACACAAAATAAAATAAGTTTAAGAATTGAAAATGAGAAAGATGGAAATAAACAATGGATTCAAAAAGTGTTACCGTGGAAACGCAAAATAAAATGGTTAAAAACTTGAGTAGAGAAGATATTTTTGAACTTCATTTAATTCGCTTGTAACTTTTTTTCTAATAGAGATAGAGGGTTAAACTTTCGACCTCCCGTCGAGTTAGATCTGGAGTAAAAGAACCAGCTCTTTTCAACGGAGTCAAAACGAAGACTGTGGGAAAATTCCTTCACTTTTTATTGATGGATTTAATGAAGAAAATAATGCCTAAATTTCTACTAATTTCTACTAATAAAAATTCGAGCTAAAAACGCAAATAATTCCCACCGTAATTAAGTTAGAGCGTTTAAACAAATTACGTAATACGCGGAAAATTCTACTCTTTCCAACCATATATAATATTAATATGTGCAAGTAATTTTTCACCTCCATATTTGGGAATGTATGTGAAAATTTGGCCTAAATTGGAATAAAAAAGGAGCTATTCATTGAATTTTTTTCGAACTGGTCTGCAAACCTTTTCAGGACTTAAAGGAACAAATTGTGAAAATTTCAGCGAAATCGGCCGGCTAGTTCTCGAGTTTTGTGAGTTCAAATACACAGACGATTTTTGGAGACTTCATGTTAGACTATGTAGAGATAAAATCAACATCAAATAATTGTGTAAATTATGGCATTATCTAAAGTTGAAAGATCGAGAAAAATTTTGGATTAATCTTATTTCACCAACAGTTGTTATGAAAATATTATTTATATTGTAGGCTATCTGCTTGGGGTTTAGAAGTGTCCCAGGGGGCCCTCAGTAGAGAAAAGTTAAAGAACCATTGAATTAAGGTTCAGCAGTTACCGGTCCGACTTATTTTTTTTTTCACTTCTTCAAAAAAGGAGAGTATGGTTTTCACTTCTTTCTTTCTTTTTTTTCGTGTGATCTTTTTATAATATTTTAAATTTTCCGTAGAGATGAAAACAATCGGAAAAAAACCGGAAAATTTCGAAAAAAAACGTGTTTTTTCGAAGGGATTTATTTTTACTCCGGAAAAATTAAAAAAATATGTTCAACCTTTCAGGAAGTTTTAATCCAAAGTTTCAGCAAAAAGTGATTAGAAATTTATCATACTTAAATTCTGATGCAATTTCTTCCCCATACCCACTTTTTTATGCTAAAATTCTGTACAATTTTGATAATGCAAGTTGTTGTATGATAATATAATTTGCATATTTGTCAAAAAACACGTAATACTTTTTGCAAAAAAAAATATTAATAATAATAATAAATTAGTATCCTCAATGAAGAATTTATTTTCCGTCTTTATTAAACAAACAATCATAACTTTAATCACATGACTATGTTTCTGCTGATCGTGAACACCAAATTTACAGGGTGCGGCAAAAAAATAAAAATTAAGCAAAGCCATATAAAGCAAATAGTTATGTACCTTTAAAAAAAGCATGCGGCGGAAAATGGAATCGTCAGAAATGTTTTTTAATTTCTTGTTACTACAATGACAAAATAATTACCCCATATAGGTCACAAAATTTTTTACTTACTAGCTTAAAATGTAGTAATAAAATAAAATCACAAATACTATTTAATTTCTGTCCCGTTACATACTTTTGCTAAAGGAAACTCAAAATTGAGACGCACTTTCGGTCCTCGAAGTGGAGTAAATTCTAGTTGGTTTATTAAATCCGAAAAAAAAAAGAAATAAATAAATGAATAAATATTTAATAATAATAATAATAATAATAATAATAATAATAATAATAATAATAATAATAATAATAATAATAATAATAATAATAATAATAATAATAATAAACGAAGAGTTGCGGAATGTTTTGTAATACTACCTTCTTCAGATACAGGGAAATAACTGCAAATTTTTCAGTTTTTTTTTTTTTTTTTTTTTTTGCCTTTTTGTCGTCTATTGTACGTCGACTCTTTCGTACAACCTTGAGAAATTGGTTTCAGCTGAAAAAAAGGACCAAAAAAAAATAGGTCTATTTTCAACATATCGTTGTCTTTAGCATTAAAATCAAAATGCGTTTCCTCAGATATCTCAAAAACTCCTTTCTGCAGATACGGTTGTTTACCTGCAAACGGCAGAGGATTTGATTGTACACTTAATTTTTTTTTCAGTCTCAGCATCTACGTCTACCCCTATAAAAATTTAAATTTACATATAAAAATCATGATTCATTTAATTTTTAACTCAAGATTTGTATTTTCCTAAAGTTAAGACAAAACAATTTAAATGTCTTAAAGCTGTGAGGGAAAAAAATATGGAAATTAAAAAATTATGTGCAATAGTATGTTAAAACGACAACTTTTTGCTCCTCGCCTCGATAACTTTTTAAACATTCGAGCTTTTCTTCCACCCTGTTGGGCGTGTGTCTGATTGTCATATGATAAGGGCATGATCAGGGGTGATTGTGTTCCGGTATTTTACCGTATTTCCGGTATTTTCAGACGTATTTCCGGTATTTTTATGTCCGAAAATACTGGAATTATGTTTTTTTTTTGTTATGCTTTTATCTCCCTACCTCCGCAATGTTTTTAAAAATTATATAATACTCATCAAATATACCTGCAAGAGCTTTAAGATGGACACCTATCCCTTAAGATGGACAAATATCAAGATAATTTTGTATAACACCAGCTCAAAAGTAACTTTGTAGCCCATTAAAATTTTAATCAAATGTACACACACTATTTCGACTCTGGCTATTGAACTATTTAATACTATGGCATAGGTGAACTTAAGTAACAGGGGCCAAAGATTACCCCCCCCCCCCCGTTCTCGCTTTGAAACTTTCAGGTATTTTTTGATGAACTCACAATCACTCCTGGGCATGCCCTACGTGAAATGGTTCAACACTCTCAACTCCCCACTTTTGGTTCAATAGTGTACATCCCCTTCATTCGCGAATCAACTGATTAAGCTGTTTCACCAAATGTCGTATCACTAAATTAGCGAAAGCTCATCGCGAACATAATAGCACTTGAGTTGATCTCATATTACGTTATGATATTATATTGATCACATTACAAATCCTAAACTAATTGTAGGATCACTGGTTACTATTATAAGGTTTTCAGCGAAATAGTTTCGTTTATTGAAATCACTTGAAGCGTTTAGTTTCAGAGCAAGCTATATCCATTTATTAAAAATATACTGAAGAGACAAAAAAATTTCATGCTCTGCTCACTAAATTTTTTCCGACAGTTTTTTTTTTTTTTTTTTTGAGAAATCACGATTGCTTATTGTTCTTACTTGACTGTTTTGATGTGCTATCATTTTATTTCAGCACCCTCTGCAGAATCACCGTCGACCGGCTCCTCACGATGCTGCTCCTATAGCGAAAGCCATCTCCAGGTTGCGTCAATATCCTACACTTACACGCATACATACACGCACGTACAAACAAACACATAGGTACACCTACACACATACACACACGCATACATACAGACACCTACACATACACACGCACCTACACTCAACTACCTACACACTCATGCTTGCACACAGACACAAACACATATGCCTACGCACACATACACATTCCCCACCCCTACCTCAAACATTCATGCACACAACTACCCACACAATCATACCTGCACACAGACACAAACACACATGCCTACATACACACACACACACACACACTCGTGATTGCGAAAAACATAATTTGAATTCCAGACGTCAAAATTAAAATTAATTTTTATTTTATTTATTTATTTATTTATTTTTTATTTTTTTTTGAATAAATTTTGATGTTAAACTTAATTTTCATCTTCTTTCCTAAACTAACTGTGTTGGCTAATTATCTATAGACAAAAAATAATTCGTACTGAATTGGTTTTGAAATATATTTGTCTTACTCCCTCATTTTTCAGTTTTCCGTTCCAATTCCAGTGGAGTTGATGCTGTGTATCTTTAGTTCACGGAAGGTACTAGTCTGTAAATTGAAAAATATTAGATTATTAAGTTAATAAATATGACGATTTTTATTCTATTCGTTATAGAACTGGACACTGTTGTTCTTTTTAATGATTCTTTCATTACAGGATCGCTGATGTTTTTGACATGTAATACAATTAATATGTTCATTTAAAATACTTTGTTTATTGAAAAAAGGTACAAGTACTGTATTTGTTTTATACGGAACTTATTCGCTTACGCTGAGAATGTTTCATTGGTTTTGTTACATTATTTTAAGGAAAAGCGATCAAACTACCAAACACTAAGAAAGTCTACCAATAAAAAAATTGATCGAGAAATATTTCCTTCAGGTTAAAAATATAAATCAATTATGGTACATTTTGTAAGCTACTCGATAACCCAGTGGTAAGACATGTTATTCCAAAGTCGCAGGTCTAACTTCTGCATTGTACAAAGATAAACAATTAAATTTTATTCAATAAAAGTAATTAAATAGATTCACCTGACGTGAAAAAAAAGTGCTATTTGATGCCAAAAAATTCTAAATAAAAATTTGGAGCAAGATCCATTCTTTTTTTTTAATTCAAAGAGACAAAACACAGTTCGCAGTATTTTTCAAAAAGTTTCTTTTTTTTTTTTTTGAGTAACATTTGACACATAACTTTTTTCTTTAAGTTTCTCTTTTAAATTAGCAGTATTGTCTATATATTTATAGATCAAAATAATTTGGACGGAATTGGATTTAAAAGGTATCTGAAACTTAGTCTACTCTTTTTGATTATTATTATTTTCCGTTCAAACTCCAGTTGAACTGATATCGTGTTTTCATGAAACCTAATACAATTGTCTGATTTTTTACTCATGTAGTCTCTGATGCAGTATAAAAACAACAATTTATGTAACGAATGTTAATTTTGTTATTAAAATGTTAATAATCTTTAATGGCAATTTTCGAAGAATAAGCTATGATAACAGTATCGCTGATAAATGACATTGCTATAGATTATCCTTCTCATTTGCAGTTTAGTACAATAATGCACGAAAACCTAGAATGTCCTATCTTGAAAGCAAGAAAAGCCAAAATCTTAAGCCCTAAAAGCTTAGAATTTTTTAATCTATCTTATATGTCATATTTTTTTACATTAGATAAAAAGCATACTTTTTGTAATTGATCTGAAGAATAATTTTATATCAATATTTTTTAAAGACTACCTATAAAATGTCGAGTGTGTAAACATTTTTAAGCATTTAACGCATCTGCTGAGGTGCTTAATACGTATTAGTTTGGCATAAGATTTTCGCAACACTTTCAGGGGCAGTGGTCATGTTGTGAAACCACCAATTTATAAATTTTTTTCTCTCTTTTGAATCAAAACCGCTTGAGTCCTCTTCTTTTAAGTTCAATGAACAACATTAGATGGCAGAATAACAAAATGTATTTTTTTCGTAGGCACAATTTCTTGTTCAAATCATCAAATTTTCAATTTTTCGTTTAACCCAAAAATTGGATTTTTTTTCAGATTTTGAAATTTTTAATTAGCGCTGAAAGAATGAATCAATTTCCTCCATTTTACCTGAGGTAGTCAATCATATTGTTCGAAAAGATTCAAATTCATTTTTACGTGCATAAACATGGTTTTGTCCTTCCCCAGGTGGAGGGTGTGAACAAATGGGGACACCACTCACAGCGAAAAAAAGTCTGAAAAAAAAATTTTAACTGAAAAATCTATGTCTAGATGATTAAATAAACCCACTTGTGGTGTTTTTTCTTAAGATTTCTCAAAAATTAATGACGCGCCCCTGAAAGGGTTAAATGCACGACCTTTAATACATTAAAATATTTATTTATTTATATTTTGAACTTGAGCTTAAATTGTACAGTTTTAGACCGAAACTTTCTCTTCGCTACGTCAAATCGGTTTTGTGTCATACAGAAAGTTTGTCCTGCCAAGATCTCGAAGTTTAATAGTTTCTTCCCTCCACTTTCCTGTCGTAAAGATAATATTAAAGTTTCTTGAGGTTGTAACTGAATGTCGGATCAAAACTTCGATGTGAAAGATTTCTAGCGAAAGAGAAAATTGAATTTTACTCGAAAAAAAGAAGTGTTGCAATTTTCGATAGGAATTCGACGCGTCTGCAAAGTATTCAGAAACATCTGTTGCCGACAGTTTCTGGTAAGTGAACTTGTCTTAAACACCCCCTTTTTGATTTTGTTAAAGCTTGCGAACTCCACTCTAAACTAAACTCAGCGAATTTGAAATCGTAAGAAAAATACACTGGTTTACTTAAATTGTTAATAAGGGCGTTTTAAACAACATACCAAAGTTTAAATCCCAAATGAACTTTACGAAATAAAAACATATATATTTTTTGTTTTTGTTTGTATTTTTCAACTAAATACTCTATACTTAAACAAGGAAATAAAGAAAACAAAACGTACTGAGAAACTAACAAAAACCGGCAAATAAAATGTAAGATTGCCCGAAAAAAATATTATTTCATTTCAGGAAAAAATACATTATTTTTCCGAAAGAAAGGGGTTACACATAGTGATCGTTTCAATTATGTGACGGTCAATCTTCGTCTGTTGGTCAAACAGTTATTTGGTTTGGCATTGTTTTACGGAACTGCCGGATATCAAGTCAATATCGAGTATATTTAACTGTCGCGTTATGTGGGTAAAAACAATAGTAGTTGGATGACCCTGCTTACCATGGTCAGACTGTCTCAATGGGAAATATATTGAATTGGCTGAGCAAGGACACTGTTATAAATTTTCCTGAAAATTTACGGTAATTGTTACTGGTATCCATGTTTCCAGTAACTATTACCGTAAAAATCAAATGCTACTGTAAAAATTTACGGTTTCCTCGTACTAATTGGACAGAAACTAATTGGAGCTGGGATCACTTATTTCTCTGGTATAAATTACCGTAAAAATCAGCGAAGCTGTAAATCCGCCATTTTACAGTAACAATTACCAGAAAATCTTTTTGAATTTTTAACAGTGTAGTAACCAGTCGCCATGTGCAGGCAGGTTTATATTGGTGAAACATCGGCATATAGTGGCGTGACATGATGAGCTATATAACACCGCGTGGATCATAAGTCGATTTTTCACTGCGCAATAAGACGCGGAAAACAGCCAACAATGTTTTTTTATAAAATAAAACAGGATTGTCATCTTAGACCATTACACCTGATTTTTAGGCCGCATGACGAGCGAGAGTACATTTGCAGTGCATATCTTTCCTGACAAATTTACGCTGAACTTCGAGGCTTAGTTCAAAACGGGATTCGTTACTGAGTATAATTTTTCCAGGTTAAATATAAAGAACACCGTAGCAGTTATTCCTGTCCTTTATGAAGTTAAATGGCAATATTTCATGTTTATTTTCAAGGTTAAGCTGTAAGGCAGCAATGTATTAGTGGCCGGTATTAGTATGTCAATCAAATCGTAAACAGGTTTGCATCTCCCCCCCCTGTATCTTATTCTTTCAGAATCTCTTCGACAGTACTTTTAATGACTGTATACATCAAAAAACATTCGGCAGGCACCAGGATTTCAGTCGCACATTTTCGTCTGCGGTGGTCATTAATTGCCTTCTACAGCGGGACACACTGTTGAACTGTTCATGACCTTCAAATGTCATGTGTCTTAATAATACTTAAAAATAAAAAAAGACACATAGCCACTAACAGATGATATAACAATAAGGATATCACTAACCGTGTATCAATCAATCAGAAAAAGCAACACAAAATGTCCGTTTTCCGAAAGGCTGTTTAGATCTGATTTTTAATCGGGGAGCTTGAAACAAAACTAAAATCAATTATAAATTAATAGTCAACGACGTTAACAAATCAATTTCAAAATTGAGCTAAGGAAACATGGGAAGTTGCTTCCCATTTTTTCTAAACATGAAAATATCAACTAAAAAAATGTGTTAAATTTTTAATTATCAACGTTTTTCGCGAACTGTTAACTCAAAAGTATGTAATAAGGATGGAGAATATTTGATAAGGAACGTGATGCGGAAAGCAGAAAAGACAACTTCATAGTTTGATCTGCATAGTATATCTACTATAAAGTTAAATATATCGGAACTTAAAAAAATAATTTTCCCAATTAAAAAAAAGTTCAAAAATATTTCATTTGAAGCAAAAAACATATCTGCCTGGAAAATAATAAGTTTGGCAATTTCTACATGCCTCCAGCAGACTTTGCAGCTAATGCTCATTTTAACCCTAACTGACCCTATATCTAGCTGGCTGGTTTGTAATACATCATTACGTGATTTTCTCATTTTACCCCTAACTGACCCTATATCTAGCTGGCTGGTTCGTAATACATCATTACGTGATTTTTATTTCTAGTCCACCAACACAGGGTAATAATAATGAAAAAACAAGTTTAAAAAGTGGAACTGAGCTTTCCTTAGCTGAAATTTATTCATCGACCATAACTAAAAATTTTTTTTTCGGTTTTGTGCGCACGAAATAAATGCTTCTTCAAACATCACTATTATCATTTTTACTTTTTCCTGTATCTAATATATAGAAGCATGTACTGGATTCGTGTTTTTTACATGAAAAGTACATTTTGGAGACAACCTAACGTCTGACTCTGACATCAGAATGATATCGTTGAAATGATATTTTATATACATAATAGTAAACATAGACTGACAGATTTTTTTAAAAGTTTTTATGCTGGAACAAAGTAAGTCGTAATTCTTTGGATGTGCTACTCATTGCAAAATTTTTATGTAAAAACCTTATCGGAAATTAAAAGTACAACTATGCCACTAAATGAAAGTGTAATAGGGGAAGGTTGCCTTCAATGAACCACATAACAGTTTTGATTTTTTTTTGGAAGGAAATCCAACTCGAATTTCACGCTAATTATAGGAGCAATTTCTCAGTATATTTCTCTTTTGAAAATAATATTCCCTTTAATGATAAATATACACAATAAAGAATGAAAATTAAAAATAAATATTTTAGCATGTGGTCCATTCATGGCTACCGGTTGCTATGGATGGACCATCGAGTTTTTCCATCGATGGACCACATTCTCAAATTAAAACATCATTGTGTAAGTAACAAATATTTATAACAGGTTATCAATAAACACTACAAGTAACAATAAGTTATAGAAAAATAGATTTAAGTTCTAAAATGTTTTGTTTTCGGATAAGAGGAACATAAAAAAATCCAAGCACACACACAACATACAGGTGTTGTCTTCACACCTATTTCACTACTTGATATTTTCCCAACCCGTGATACACTGTTCTTAACTAATATCTTTGCAACATCTTTTGAACTGTTGAAAATTTTCTTAAATCGATTTTGAAAATTATCGTTCGAAGCAAGACTGAACTTGCTCTCTAAAATATCAGAGAACATTTTTGAACATTTTATTACTGAAACCAGAAGCTTAAGTCTCAAACTACCAGAAAATATAGTACTAACATACTTTTTGTCTTAACTAAATCTGTGGGACATGTTATTTTTCTCAACCTCTTGAAAGGCCCCCAATTTTTCGGAAATAATTTAAAAAACTTCTTATCGTAAAATATGATTCATTAATCATATTCCAATTTTGGAGGGCTTATCTCCAAAATTTTAATAAGTGACTAAGGTAACAAAAAATTCGTTTATCTTCCATGCGATTGTTTAAAGTTGCTTTCAGGACTCTATATTGTCGGCAGACTTCGCCGCCTATGCCACCATTTCCATAAGCTACTGTAGCACGTTACATGCTCTCACTTGTCCACTGGCCCTATTTTACTTATTTTAGCATTTTTTTGAAACAGCAAAAGTATTTGAAACTTGTTATTATGTTTTAAATTTTTTATCAGTTTTATTTAAAAATTGAGTTGAAATTATAATAAAGTAAAAGATTGTTCACGAATTACTGTGATTATTCTTTTTACTATCATATTTATTTTAATAAAAAATAAAATAATAAAGTAAAACTTTAACTACTACCCTCAATTTAATCCAAAAAATCTTTCAAATTTAAATGTAGCTTAAATTAGCGTGTAAAACCTTAGAAGTAGGAAAATGTCTTATGGCTATTAAAAGAAGATATACCATCGTTTTTTCCACCAAAATGCAGATTGATGTATATAAGCTTTAAGTTATCTTAAAGTTCTTTTGTTTTGTGCGATAAAACGCACGTTGGGTGAAACCCGGGCAACGTGAATACCTTAAGCTTTTCTTTATTATTCTTGGTTAGTTATAACTAGGGAGATATTGAACCAAATGTTTATATTCTGTCTTCATTTAATGCAATGACAGTCGTCCTTAATGTTAGTTAAACTATTAGATATAAACCCAGTTTTCAAAAATTTCATGAATATCCACTTTGCCCAGCAACACGGGTAAAGTAGATTCGGTGCTAGCGCTAAGCGAACAGCAATATTTTCTGTCATGGAACTAAACATTGAAAGTAAAATATCTATCGAAAATTTTAGGAACGTATTCAAAAAACATTTTTTGCTACAATGCAATTATTGTAGTTATTACAAACAAAATTATTACGATTAAGTTCTCTGGTCAAAGACGTCGATTCTGGAGTTCTTAAAGTCAAGTTAGTGTGACGTGATAAAATTCATTGCAGCCAGTCTTCTCCGGCTTTTTTTTTTTTTTTTGCTTATTCCAGCTCTTAGGATAGTTTAAATTGTTGCGTTTTGCATACTCAAATGCTAGACTCATAAATTCATCCAGAGTAATGTCAAAAAACACAGCGTCCATATCTTGTAGATAAGTCACCATTTCATTTTCTTGATCGTCTGTGAATATAGGACAGAATCCACCTAACTGTGGAGAAGTAATTCCACGTTTGACTTGTCAATATAGTGTAGCATAAGCTAGCTCGTATTGTTTTTTTTTTGGCCGTCCCTTTAATCGGTTCTCCCGCCAAACACAAATTTATAGCGGCCTGGATGCTTTCTTTGCTCTAGGATCCTTGTGTTGTCTTTTTTTTTTTTTTTTTAATATTTATACACCAGCTACAATTGGAAAAAAAAACCACGATAAAGTACATATTACCTTTTCGAGCACAATGCTATTCATTACAGTTTTATTGAAGAATCATTTATTTCTAAGAATTTAATTTTAAGCTTACAGTATAGACGATAAATGCTAAATTACTATTTTTGAATAATATTCAATATCCGATAAGCGTATACATTTCTTAAACACGAATACTAGACAGAAACGGGAGAAAGTATGTCGTCATCAATAGATTAAACTTTAAACTCAAGCCAGAGCATCATGTATAGATTGAAAAAAAAAATTGAATTTTGACATCTTGAATTCAAATTATGTTTTTCGCAATCACGAGTGTGTGTTTGTGTGTGGGGGTATGTGTGTTGTCTGTAGGGGTATGTGTGTTGTGTGTACGGGTATGTGTATGTGTGTGTACGCATGTGTGTTTGTGTCTGTGTGCAGGCTTAAGTGTGTGAGTAGTTGTGTGTATGAATGTGTGTGTATGTGGAGGGGGGGATATGTGTATGTGTGTAGGCATATGTGTTTGTGTCTGTGCGTAGGTGTATGTGTGTGTATGTCTGCGTGTGTGTGTAGTTGTGTATGTGTGTAGGTGTATGTGTGCGTGTGTGTGTGTAGTTGTGTATGTGTGCGCGTGTGTGTGTAGTTGTGTATGTGTGCGCGTGTGTGTAGGACATGGATGCAACCTGGAGACGGCTTTCGCTATAGGAGCAGCATCGTGAGGAGCCGGTCGACGGTGATGGTGCGGAGGGTGTCGGTGGGAAAATAAAATGATAGGACGCCAAAAACAGTCAAATAAAAGCAATAAGCAATCGTGATTGCTCAAAAAAAAAAAAAAAAAAAAAAAAAAAAACTCGTAAAACCTAGAATAAATTAGCACACTCATGGTCAGTAAAATATTAATTAATTAATACCTTGTTTTTCTTTTTAAAACATTCATCCTACATCGCTTCTATCTGATTAAACAAAATGAATACATAATTTATCGTTACCCTCAACATTTCTAACGAATGAATATTTTACAAACTTAAAATTTATTAAACATCCTGCCTTCTAAGCATCTTTTCCCGCAGTTTTTCTAAGGAATGAACTTCCAAAGGTGAAGGAGAACGTTAAAAAAGATAGATGCCCTCTTTCATAGATTGCATTTCCTAAATATCAGTTCGGAGCAGGGGTGCGTAGTTGATTGATTTTTACTGTCTGACAGCAAGATATCTCTTCTGTTAAAACGGCAAACGAAATCATAACTGCAGAAAATGCAATTTTCTCCTGGGTTTGGCATTTGTATGATGAAAGTAATAAATCCAGTTAGAAAAATGATTCGACTGCTTAAATGGAACTTTTCGGAGGGAAACTTCTAGCGGAATGCCTGATAGTGACAGCTCGGCATCTAGTGCCATGACCTACTTTTTATTACTTTCTTAAACTTCAAAAAGTGACGAAGCTGATTGTGCAAATTGACGTCGATTTAATTTTTTTGTGAAATTTGAAGGGTTTTATAAACTTTTTTTCAGTTAAAATGGTATTCAATTACTGAATGAGAAATGTATGTATCATACAATAGTTTGATGTGTAAGCTTTAATTCTATTTTTGGCATACATTTGTAACGTCACGAAAAATGCATTTCCAAATATATTCAGACAGTATAGTCAGGTGGGGTAAATGAGGTGTACGGTGTACACGTACAGCATACTATCAATAATTGCCAAACTTGTTGTTTTAATTCAACACTATTTTTTTTTAAAATTATTACATCAAAAGAAAAAAAAAATGTTTTTTTTTTTTTTTTTTTTAAATTGGACATTATTATTTTGGCATAAGATGAAAACATTTCTGATTTTATGTGTGATTTTTCCCATGACACTACACAGTTTATTTATTTTCATCTAATTGCGAAATGGATCTAATTCATTAAGAGTGTATTCCTATGTTTTTTAGCTAAGCTGTATTCATTTTGTAACTTTCTTCTAAATCTAATATATTGAGAAAATCTATTAGACTCGCTGAGATTTTCGTATTTCTAATTTTTAGGAAAATTATGAAAAAAAATCAACACACTTGAATATGAGCAATAAAAAAATATTATTAAAAACACAATGTATATATTTTTTTTCGCTGAAAACTTTACTTTGTGTTGTGACATTGTTTTACTTTTTTACTCTTTAACACAATTATTAAAAAAAAAAGACAGCAAATCTCGGACAATGAGGCGCTCCGTCTTTCGTGGGAAGCGAATATTTAAAAGGAAGGGCACGAGGTACGAACCTTATAAAACATTCACGCATATAATAAACTGCAATATTTATATTGAATGAAAACTGTGGGAATCCGCAATTTTGATTTTTAAAAAAATTTGAATTTTTGAGTACATATTTTCAGTTGTAGTCTTTGTGTAGCATTAGCGTCAAATTGTTTAAAATGCATTTATTTTTATTTTATCAATTTCTTGATAAGAATGATTTAAAAGCTGAAACTTTACACTTTGTCGCATATGCTAAAAGGTTTAAGAATAAATAAAACGCATTATAGTTACTCTTTTAACGAAGTTATACTTTTTAAGAGCTTTGCCACAGTTAGTACTTTAATGTATTTTTTTGTAAATGTAGTATACATTCGGGAGGAAAAAAGTTATTTTACATATACTCGAGATTTACATTAATTTATGGAAACAAACGAACTTTAGAGCAATCACGATAGCTTATTGTTCTCATTTGACTTTTATTGGCGTCTTTTGATTTTTCCCACCGCCACTCTCCTCACCATCACCGTCGACGGGCTCCTCACGATGCAGCTCCTATAGCGAAAGACGTCTCCAGGTTGCATCCATGTCCTACACACACGCGCATACATACACAACTACATACACACACGCACACACACACACACGCATACACACACATACACATACACACATACACCTACACACATACACAAACACATACACACACGCATACATACAGACACCCACACATAAACACAACTACCCACACATTCATGCCTGCACACAGACACAAACACATATGCCTACACACACATACACATACCTCCCCCCCCACACATTCATACACACAACTACCCACACACTTATACCAGCACACAGACACAAACACACATGTCTACACACACATACACATAACCCCTACACACAAACACATACCCCCACACACAAACACACACGCCCACATACACACACTCGTGATTGCGAAGAACATAATTTGAATTCAAGATGTCAACATTCAAATTAATTTCTTTTTTTAATTTATTGCAGTTGAGAAAATTTTCGAATAACTTCATTGGCAGCCCCAGTTGCTTTAGAAAACTGAAAAAAAAAACGATTTTAGGATGAAAACTTTGAAAGTAGCACTAAAATCATATGAGAACACTGAATTCAGAAAAAATAAGGTTTCAAATTATTGCGTATTTGTCATTATGTAGCTATTGAATCTATATTAAGAATAAAAATGCAAATGAGCTTATTTGAGGACATTTTTTTCAGCCTTTATGAATAGTTGCGTGTTTAGATAGGAACAGGCAAGTGATGTTTGCACGCCAAGGAAAGATAAATTCTTACGCTTTTGGTTTATTTCGTAAGTTTGCGTGATCTTTTGATGCTTGGGGTAAAAATCCGTGTTTTTAGAGTCATTTTATTAAATTGAAACCTCAAAATTCTTCGAATTTATTTTAAGAACCTGCCATTTCCAACCAGAAAAATGCTTCAGAAATTTTACGTTTGCATTAACTTTGAGGCAAATTGAAATATTGAATCATCAGGGAATCTATTAAGAAGGTATGGGAAAATTTACTTACTGGATTCAAAACATAACGAATGATCCACAACTTTTAAGTTCTAAGCAGAAGCAAACATATTAGCAAAACTCACACATTAAAACCAGAATGCATTTGTGTTTTAAAATGTATCTTAAATAAAAGGATATTTTAATTTTATATATTCTTAATAGGTTTATCGTAAGCATAAAATAAATGTTGCTGTGTACATAAATTCTAACCTTAACCAAAATGAAATGTCTATACACTTTTATATTTTTGTTTCATAATGCAAAATTAAAGATTATAAATATTTATGGGGAGGAGATACACTCATGGTTTAAAATAGTGCATAAAGAAGCTCAAAAAAAAAAACTTTTGTCACATAAATTAGTACCAAAAATGTTTACTATGTTGGGGTAAATGTACTAGTAAAAACTAGGACAACAAAGTAAAATTTAATGACGTGAAAATATGTGTGTAAACCTTATCTAGAATCAGTCAAGAGTAGCATTTAGAAAATCAGTTTAGTGGTGATAAGATAGAATTTTTAAAAAATGAAACATTTTTCGGTTCAGCTATGATTTAATTGTTGAAAAAATTCCCCGAATGTTAGGATTTAAAGTCACTTTAAACTAGTAATTATCTCAACTGATAAAATGTCTCTGATCGTTTAACTTTCATTAAATTATCATTTACAAGGGTATCATTAGATTAATCGTACATTTCGATCATTTGTTATAATTTTCATTAAATTTATAGAAACAAGAAAAAAAAAAGAAAGAAAGAAATACTTAACCTGTGAATTGCAAAATATCTGCTAAAATAGTTGCTTTTAATTTGTTGGTTTGTTTATAGTTTTTGGTCTAGCAGTAGTACTGTTCTTTCCAGTTTCAGTTAGAAAAGCATAATATGAGCACAGGAAAAAATAAACTGGTAATGTTAGCATTTCATTATGAAAAAAAAATGCTTAAACTTAAGAAAAATAAAAAATTGGATTTTTCACTCCTCAATAGCAACCTTATAACTTGATGATGAAAATTGGAAATTTTCAGGTACGAAGCTGTTATACTGTACGAAGCTCTTTATTCTAAAGCGTAAAAGAGGTGAAAGTTTTTAAAGTAATACAAAAATAACTTTGTGCACTGCTTAAAAGAGGCTAAATAGACTGAAAAAATACCTACTACCGACTAACCAAACTTCATTCAAATACATATTTAAGTCCCTCATTGACTTCTATTACGCTTAGAATGACAAAAACGACTTTTTTGGAACCACGATTTGATTCCTGAAAATATTTTGTTAGGCTAAAATCGTTGCATTTTATACGCACGTAAAAGTTTATTAATTTAGCTTTATAAAAAGCCGTGCTTGACCTTCGTACTAATTGAGCAAAAAAATAGATTTTTTTTTAACTATAGAGCTTTTCGAAAAGTAACTAAAAATCACAAATTTTATACGTATGCAGGACAAAAGAAACAAAGGTATATATCAGGTAGAAAGAGCTATAAGAAAGATATAACTTTTTGGGAGGCAGAATATTGATACATATTCCTTTTCCAATTTCATCAAAATTAAAAAAAGGGGCTGTACGAAACTTTTTAAAAAATTGTTGATTTTATAAGGTATGACTCCAATTTTTTCTTCGCTTCGAAACATAACGTGCTTTTCTTCAGTGTTTCAAGTAGTGCTGAAACATAAATCTCGACTTGCAGAGCTCTTGCTATACGGGATGCAAGAACTTTTAAGGGAGCTCTAACTCAACCAGTTTTATACCCATACTAGTGATAGCCGCACGGCTTTGCCCGTAATAGAAAAATCAAAAGGTCTTTTGGTTCGCCTGTATATTTACAAATAATGTATGGTGAATTTTCTCGCCAGTTGGCTTGTACCCATCTTACGGTTCCACGTTATGATAATTTCGTATCTCGCCAATTGGCTTGTGCCCATGTTACGGTTCCACGTTATGATAATTTCGTAATTTACTCGTTCATCTTATGATATTTTTTTTCTTAAAATTGAAATAGAAAAAGGACCACATCGAATTTTCGAAAAATCGCTTCGAGGTGCACCCCCCCCCCATGCTACATACTAACTTTGTGCCAAATTTCATGAAAATTGGCCGAACGGTCTTGGCGCTATGCGCGTCACAGACATCCAGACATCCTCCGGACAGAGAGACTTTCACCTTTATTATTAGTAAAGATTGAACAAAATAGTATCCTGGCCAGACAAAGTAAACGGTACGAGTAGTATCTGAAAAATTTTCCGTTTATTTATTTAATTATGTTTATTTTATTTTTTTATTTATTATTTATTTATTTATTTTTGCATTTTTGTGATCTATTTAACTTAAGCTTTACTTTCCAATCACACGGTTTTTAGTATTGGCTGCAAATGAAACAGAAAGAAGTTCGTTACATTTCAGCATTTTTTTGGTTGATAGTCGAAAACGTGTTTCTTTGAATAGTCAAAAAACTCATTTTTATAGATCGTGGTGTTTACCAATTCAAGACGAGAATTTTCAGCTGTAAAAATGCAATATTTAACTTTAAATGAATTTTACGCTGTTTTGGTAAATGTTATTACCTAAAGTCATAGTGTAGTTTTAGTATCATGATATAGAAAATTAAGTATTTTCTATATTGTTATTCTATGATGGGTCCTAAGGAAAATTAATACTGTAAACTTGATCGAAAAGGCTAAAAGGTAGAGAAACAGTGTGCTAAATAAATGTAGGAATGTTTCAAACAGTGTTGACTCATTTCTATTCTGTAAGTATGTAACGCTTATTTGTATCTTTTAACGAACTGTTTGATGTTCCCCCCCCCCCAAAAAAAAACGCATCAAAATTGCACCACTTACTATACGAAATAACTTAAATAATATTCGAACATTGCAGTCATGTGTTTTGAAGTTTCAAGGAACACTTTTTTCCCGCGTAGAAAACTGTGAGTTTTGATGAAAAGTCCTGCGATAATATCTTTTTTTTTTCGTTTACTGGATAACTAGACATCCTAACCTCACACTTTTCTTCATTGGAAAAAGAGGTTCCTTTAAACCCCGAAACACGTGTCTACAACTTCTTAAAATATTTTTGGATTAATTACTTGGTTCCTCATTTCAACTTTGTAACACAAATGTTTTTATTCATTTCTTATTTCATACCAGTTTAAAATGAGAGAAACACATTTTTCAAAGTAATAAAGCACTTGAAAACATATATCTTCGACAAATATCAAATAATTGAGGTTTCTTAACAAATAAAGAATATTTTGTAACATTTAAATGCGATTTTAACAAAGATATGTTCTTAAATTCTTGTCAGAAATATACTTTTGAAACATGACAAATGGTTTTGCATACATTTATTTTTAATGGCGAAACGTAATTACTTTTGAAAAGAACTGATGTTAAAGCTTGAATTTTGTCAGACAGAAACTGAAGTAAGACCCTCTTGAGAGGGAAGCTTGTTGTACAGGTGACATAGGACAAAATTAGTTTTTGCTTTATGACAATTTTTTTGCACAGAATTAAAGATTTTCCATTTTTGTTTAAAGACTAATATGTTTCAACGTATGTATATTTTATAAGAAATGAGATTAAACGAAATTTGGTTTCAGAAACTATAGATACAAATCAAATTTAGCATATATTTTGTTATGTATATTTCATGAACTTTGACAATATTTTTATTCACGAGAAAAAAGGTTTACAAGAAATGCATTTAAATATAAGCGAATTATTTAATAACATACAAATATATTTAGTGAATATATTACATAGTATTACAGCAAAATCTAAAAAATGCTAAAGTTTAAAGTGTACGATTAAATTTTTTAGGTATTACATTCATATTAGTCATTTTTTGATGACATTAGAGCATAAATAACTGCTTTTGCAACACAGTTTTTTGGTTTTAGGTTTAAGCAATATAATACGAATGTGCAATGAATGCTCTTGTAATGTCATCATATTTTTTTAAAAATCATAAAATTGAGAACGAAATAATTTTCAAACTTCATAAAAACGATACATTTATATTTATGCGCATTAACATCTATTAACTAATTAACATATTATTACGTTTTTTGAAAGTAATTTTTAAAGATGTATTCATTTTATAACCGTTATCATTCATTAAAGATGACACAATGAGTCTTATTAAAACGGATTTCTTTTACTTATAACTGGTAATAATGTGGTATATGGTTATAATACTTATCAAATACACGAAAAAATCTAGAACTAAAACTAAACAGTTATTGTGCATTTCATTAGTTTAGTGAAATTTAGTGAAAATAATTATAGTTACTCATTCGAACATCATAATGTACAGGTAGTAAGTGATATTAACATCATCTGATAATTATATGGGTTTATATTGATCATGGTTTTTAACGGACTTCTTCCGCTTTTGAACCATGCATAGCTGGTTAGGTAGTTTACTAGAATTGTTGGAAAATACTCGCAGTTAAATGGGTAAATTTCAGACATCACTTTTTCTACATTGGTAAATGAGATATACTAATGGGCGGTAATTTACTGAATTTACCATGCCTTGCCTTCAATCTTCGAGCTGAGCCGAACCATTGCTTGAGTCACTCGTCTGGTCAGTGCTTATTCTGTATTAGCTACCAGTTTGTTCGGCACTCTTGGCTTCCTTAAGAGGTTATCCGTCTCCAGCTCAGTCCCTTTCCTATGCCGGGCTGATGAGTGTTAATAAGCACGAAACTGCAGTCCTCGGCTGGAAATGACTGAGCTGGCGGTGTATTTCATGTATTTCTGCTTTAACCCTGACTAATGGGCGGTAATTTACTGAATATACCATGCCTTGCCTTCAATCTTCGAGCTGAGCCGAACCATTGCTTCAGTCACTCGTCTGGTCAGTGCTTATTCTATATTAGCTACCAGTTTGTTCGACACTCTTGGCTTCCTTAAGGGGTTTTCCATTTCCAGCGCAGTCCCTTTCCTATGCCGGGCTGATGAATGCTAATAAGCACGAAACTGCAGTCCTCGGCTGGAAATGACCGAGCTATCGGTGTATATTATGTATTGGTAAATGATTTATATTGACCATAATGTATCATTTTTTTCCAATGTTGAGTTATCAGATTTTTGTGTTAAAATTTCTCATGTTCTGCGCAAATCATCCAGATATTCAATTATCAATATTACAAAAGTATTGGAATTAGATTTTGAAGTTTAATTTTTAATGATTTAAAACGTGTTATTATGTGTGGATTATCTGCAAATCCAAAACTAAAATTTTAGATCACACATTTAATTTATATGATATTTCCCAATACTAATAAAATTAAGCATTGTTTCGTTAGAAAACGATCCTACTATTGCTAAACTATTGCTAAAGACTAAATTAGTTTAACTCGAGAAATATTACGACACACAAATGTGTGTTTCACTACTACAAATACAGCTGAAGAAACTTTGCTACAAATAAGAAAATTCCAAGAACATTACTGGAAATGAAACATATTCGTCTTGCTAGTCACCGAAACCCGAAACCCGATCTCTATCTCAATCGCCTAACTGTCTAAAATGATTTATTTCCTTACTTAATTTTTATTTTTTCTCTAGTTCCGAGGTGCTAAAATACTTACATAGATCCGGTACTCGATCGAAGAGTATTACGAAGATATTTATGTTTTACGTAACTAAAGATTTTCTTTCTTTCTTTTTTTTTTTTTTGGTACTTCGTAGAAATATCCATTGTTACTAGCGATCATGGGTTTTGAGGTTGAGTATGGGATTACGGTTTTTGTTGCTGATATTGAGAGTATCTTTTATTTAGTATGTCATGATAGATTTTGAAGAGTTCAGTTTAATAACCTTTAGGGGTTTCTTTTTTACTAAAATGTCATCAGAAACTGATTTGTAAATACTTACTTTAAGCACATGTTTAGTTTTGACTGAAAATAAGTAAATGAGCACGATTTTTTAAAGAAAAAATTTTTTTAAAGGTTATGAAAGTCCAAGAAAATAAAAGTTGCCCAAATCCACATATGTAGTTAAGCGATCCATACCCTATCGTATGATTTTAGTCATGAACAAAGGTGCCTTTAAATTGAATAAATAGTGATATTTTCTTCTAAGACACGTTTTCAGTCAAAAAGAAAACAATTAAAATTTACAAATCGGTAATTGAGGTGAAACTTTTTTTTTTTTTAGCAATCACGATTGCTTATTGTTCTCGCTTGACTGTTTTTGGCGTCCTATCATTTTATTTTCCCACCGCCTCCCTCTGCCAGCACCACCGACGACCGGCCTCACGATGCTGCTCCTCTAGCGAAAACCGTCTCCAGGTTGGGTCCATATCCTACACATCACACACGCATGCAAACATACATCTACACACACACATATACCGACACAAACACACACGCCTACCTATACACACATACCCACACACTCATGCCTGTACACAGACACAAACACACACGCCTACACGCACATACACACATATGCACACAAAAACACACACGCCTACACACACATACACACATGCCAACAGATACACACTCGTAATTGCGAAAAACATAATTTAAATTCAAAATGTCAAAATTCAAATTAATTGTTTCTTCTTTTTTTATTTTTGGACGGAATTTATATTCTTAGCCTGTTCCAATAGTAGTATTTTTTTTTTTTTTTTTGCATTGCATTAAAAAACATTCAAAGCAAAAATTTCAATTCAGTGGAATTATAAACATTAAAGTAAAATGTTGTAAAAATATCAAATCAATATAATAGTTTTCGAGCGAAAGGAACATGAGTTTTTTGAATTGACGTTTTCAGAAGATCGCGTTTGAAATGTTGTTGTTAATCCGCTGATTTCATATCTCATGTTTTTCATATTCTAAGTTAGTTACTTTTAATAAACATAGAAACATGAATTTGGTGTCGTTTGAAAACTCTTGATTGGAATTTTTGCATTAAAAAAAAGAAAAACGAAAAAGAACGCCACTGATAATTATTTAAGACTTTTGGTTAACAACTCTCCTTAAACTTCATTCAGGCAAGTTTGTTTTTTTTCTGTGTCTCCTTCGCTTTTGTTTCGCGATTTAATGAAAAATTTTAGCAATTGAAAACAGCAAAAAATGGCACTTAGCAATAAATCTAGTTGAAAAACCAATCCACGATATATTTTCCGTTCTGTCAAACATAAAAATTCGTTTGCGTGCATTCCTTAGGACAATAAAACATGAAGAAAGAGATTTGAAACACGCAAAACTTTTGAACAGTACGGTTAAAGTTATTTAAAATATTTCAAGCAATGATTTCTCTGACGTAAGCTGTAATTTCGAAAGCTTTGGAAATGTTCGGAATTCTCTCCTCGAGGAAATTTTGTTTCAAAATATGTTTTTAAAAGTATAATCAATCCTTAAGTTTTGCTTAAGCAAATTTGCACTTTTAAGTTATATTTTGCATGCTTTAGTACTACAGCTTTAGTAGTACAGCTTTGTAAAAGTTAGAGTACTTGCTCTAAAACCTCAAACGCATGACTTAGCACCATTGTTTTAACCTAACCTGAATGTGTTTGACTTTACTTAAAAAAATGATGGTGTCCAATGTAAAGAGTGTGCAGCACCAGTTGGTTTGCAGCGCCAGCAGAGTACAACTCAACTCGACTCGCCATTGTTGACGTTTTAAAAAGTCTGCACGCGCCAGTCGGCAGCTAGTCATTTTTCTCTTACTTTTCATGCTGTAGTTTTACCTTTGAATGTCTTTTACTTGTTTTTAGTTCCTTACAATGCTCGTACTTGTTTAGTGATTTTAAGATATTAAATTGGTTCTTGTTAAACGAATGCTATGTGCTCCTTTTTCCGACTCTGCAAGTGGTTCAAAAGTGGGTATACTGGATGAACCCTAGGATGGTTCAAATAAACTTTTTTTCAGCTAGAGTCCAGGACACCCCCTATTTTTTTTAGCCGTACTAAAGTTTTAGCTTCTTACTCAAATTTTAAGAGGGTGCTCAATAACTCTTCAATTTAACATTAGCCGTAGCATTAAAAAAATGCCACAAATTTGGAGACATTTAATTTCCTCAGCTGTCTTTTTGTACTGTTTGACCGCGGATTGTATGTAATTTGGCAATCTGCCAAGTGAAGACTATTCCATCGGAATTAATCTAGCAGGGGAGAAGGGAAAATAACTATGGGATTTTGATGCACGCTTTTTATAATGTAACTAGTGCCTTATTCATTTATTGCATTCTCTAAAATAAAATAAGGGAAAACAAAAATAGTTACCATGGAAACAACAAAAAGAAAATAAAATATTTTCATTTCGTTCAGGAACATAAAAGCAAAATGGTAAGCTCAAAACTTTGTTGTGAATAAATAAATAAATTAATTTTTCCCATGAGAATATAGATCGAATATACTTTAGATTAAAAAAATGTCGCTGTGAGCAAATTTTCATTTTTGCAAAACTAAGGCTAAATAATAGAGAGGCAAAAGTGCACATCTGTAGCAAACCAACTAACCCCCTATAAACTAATAAATACGTCCATTTCCGCCTATAAACCAGATATCAGCCTTTCCATGTAATCGATGGTCAAACAGTAAATAATTATTTTATTGCACTGTATATGCGTATTAATAGTGTGTATGATAATATCTAGCATTATTTTTTTAGTTCAATGGATTTTTTTAATCCCCCTCCACATACTTATGAAGTTTGGGGGAAGGGGTTAAGCACCCTATTTCAGGAGAAATAGGAAGCTAAAATTCTTCCAGTATATTACTATCCACAAGCCTAAAAATATTGAGGGGTGTCATGTTATCTAGATTAAACTTTTTTACGTGTATTTTTGAAGCACACTAGTGTACCCTCCCCCCCTTGTATTATCAACATGATATTAGCTATGGTTAAATGTTTGTTTTTACAGTTACCTTAAAGTCTTCACTCATCATGATTGGCATGGACAACAGACATTCCCAGCACAGTTGAATTACGCGCCAATACACTCATCAAGATTGGGATGGACAACAGACATTCCCAGCACAGTTGAATTACGCGCCAATACACTCATCAAGATTGGCATGGATAACAGACATTCCCAGCACAGTTGAATTACGCGCCAATACACTCATCAAGATTGGCATGGACAACAGACATTCCCAGCACAGTTGAATTACGCGCCAATACATTCATCAAGATTGGCATAGACAACAGACATTCCCAGCACAGTTGAATTACTCGCCAATATCTCGCGTATATTTTGCAGAGATCTTTCCATCTTCAATTTCCCGACCTCTAAGAAATCTGGACCTGGAAACATTAGACAATGTCAGCTCGAATTTCATAAAGCAACATACAGGAAAAATCACATAACGCAGGATTTAAGAGTAGCAGTGAAACACGGTTTCTTCCTGGTTGCTCTGGAGTTTCTTCGTGTTATGACTTGAGTGGTGTTCGTGCCGATATTTATGACACTTCAGACTATAAGGTAGCTATGTATAACAAAACATGAAATCGTAAGTAGCACAATATTGAACAGAAGAGAAGAAGTGAGCGCACTGCTGGATCACCTACGTATACATAAAAAATTTGCAGCATAATGTAGTGCCATTTTTCGTTTCAATGCATACATATTGTTGACTTTATTGTGGATGTTTGAATTAAGTAGCTGTCTTTTAGACACGAACAATATTGTACTGAGTGTTTTCAGTGATCTTAGTTTTTGAATCCTGGAACTTTATTCTTTATGATAAATGAAACAATTGTAAATAAAAAACACACTTAAAATGGAGGTAAAAATACACGGTGCTGATGCGAAGTTCAAATACAAAGTTGTTGTGGAGCCCAACAGAAAATGAAAATTGGCAGATTTATTATTATTATTTATTTATTTATTTTTACCTGGATCGGCACTTCCTTGAAACTGAAAAAAAAAGGACGAAGCGTGTGGTGTTATTTTCATTGCCCACATATTCAAGAGTTAGTTAATTGCGAATTATTTATTTTGTATTATCAATTATGCCATCAATGATCACAGAAAGATTCTAATGAATCTAGAACTCATTAGGGTGTAAAACGATGACCTATTGATTTCTCCTATAAATGTTATACGTCTTGGTTACTATAATATGCATGCGTTATTTAAATTTTAAAAAAAGAAAAAAGTCCAGACTAGCCAAAAGAAACTGCATCTATACAATACATATGGTATGAGATAGTATATATTGCCACAATGAGTCAATATCACGGGAAAATAATTTAAGTTAATTTATATGAGAGAGAATAGCCTTAGACTGTCTTCAAAGTATTGTATTGATGGATTAGGTACACATACGAATTTTTGTTCCGGTTTTTCCATTAATTGAAGAACGTACTCAGTCACAAAAATCAGTAGAAAAACTCTTATTTAGGTAACTGAAAATATTAAAAACCCTCATAAGACCAATCATTTTATACGGTAGTGTGACATGGGCAATTACAAAACAGAGGAAAACAGACTTCTCATTTTTGAAGAAAGATCCTGCGGTCAATTTTTGGAGCAGTAAAAGAAAATGATGCTTGGAGAATTTTACATAACTTTGAAGTATACCATAAATACAGACAACCCAACATCTTAAGAGTAATTAAAGCCAATAGAATCATATGGCTGGGGCACGTTTTTAGGCGTGCAGATCTGGACCCGGCTTAAAAGCTAACTTTTTCGAAGATTGAGGGTACAAGGAGAAGGGGAAGACCAGCAACAAGGTGGCTGGATAGTGTTGAGAAGGACCTAAAAATTTTGGGAGTGAACAGGTGGAGAAACCTGGCATCGTGTCAAACCGCCTGGAGGAAGCAGACGGAGAAAGCCTTGGCCTGCACCAGGCTGTTGTGCTGATGAAGAAGAAGAAGAAGAAAATATTAAACATTATTTGTGAGTTGGGTGAAATGACAAAGTAGAGAAAATGGGACAGCTGCTTTAAGATCTAAATAGAATGTGAAAGAAATATTTCTAGCTTGTCCTGTAACAAATTGGAATCTAACTAAAGTCTAAAACTGCTACATTTACTAGAGAAGCGGAAACTTTTTTACTATTTATTTTAGCAAACATGTAGCCATGCAATTCATTCCTCCCGACTTCGCTCTACCCCCAAGGCTCCTGCATCTGCTTAATTATACCTAAAAAATGCTCTAGTACTTTTCAGAATTCAGCATTACTTGTACTGTAACACAGTACAGGGTGCGGAGAAAGTTGCCACAATTTTATTAGATATTTCAATAGGCTGTAACTAACACATAATTGAACAAATCAACAAATTAAAGCAATAAAAACTCTTTATTGAAACAATAATAGTAACATTAAACAAAAAAATATTATAACAAGTGTTCAAAATTGTCTCCTTGGGCTTCAATACATTTACGGAGCCGCAGTCTGAAATTGCCGACGATGCTTGCGCACGCATCCACCGTTATCTCATTCCATGCATTATGCAGTTGTTGGACGACCACTCCGTGGACGGTCGGCAGTCCCTCCAGTCTCCTTGTAGCGTTTCTCAGCGCCATAGACTGTTTTACTCTTGAATCCAGTCGTTAGAATAACATCGGCTGTTTTCATTCCCTTCTTGTGCAATTCAACGACAGTAACACGCACATTTTCACGATTCATAGCTCACTAACTCAATGAACTAACAAAAAACAAATGATTAAACCTCAAATACTTTTAATGCCAATAAACAATATGTGCCAAATAAATCGCCAACATACGATTTGAACGCCAAAAAAAAAAAAACGTTTTAAACAAAATTGTGGGAACTTTCTCCGCACCCTGTAATTATATTTTCAATGACACGGTGTATTTTAATAACTATTACATACTTTGATTGAAACGTTACTGATAATACTTTGAATCATTGCTTACACAAAACATTTATTTTTCCCAACTTTCAAAAATGAGTGATTAGGAATTTGCGAAAAAATATATGCAAAGAGACAAAACTAATTGTCATCAGGGAGATACTATTTTATGAAATAAAAACACTAACAAACTCTTAATCTTTTAACCCTTTAAAGATCAAAAAACATGCTGTGGTTGCAACAATATTTCTTTTGTGAAAGTGATTAATAATTTACTGTAACTACCATTACCGAACGCAGGTTTTGGATACATGGAAGGTTCTGAAACTGTGAGAGCGCTACATTTTCAGCTACAATGTTATGCTAATTCCATTGAATCAAAGATTAGATTATGGTTTTGACGCCTGGCAGTTTGAACTTGTCATAAACATAGCTATGCATTTTCGATTACTAATGATCTTTGCTATAGTAATCATATACACATCCCGAACTACTGTTACGTCGAAATAATTTAGATATTGTATGCACACAATAGCGTAATGGGGTCTCTATTTTATCAATAGTTACATGATCAATAAAATAAAGTGCTGTAAATTTCTTAAACAGAATGTAAGTTTTTCAAATTAAATTTAATGTCCTTATCGTATACAATTTAATAATCTTTACTAATAATAAAGCTGAAAGTCTCTCTGTCCGGAGGATGTCTGGATGTCTGGATGTCTGTAGGATGTCTGTGACGCGCATAGCGCCTAGACCGTTCGGCCGATTTTCATGAAATTTAGTACAAAGTTAGTTTGTAGCATAGGGGTGTGCACCTCGAAGCGATTTTTCGAAAATTCGATGTGGTTCTTTTTCTATTCCAATTTTAAGAAAAAAAAATATCATAACATTGACGAGTAAATTACGAAATTATCATAACGTGGAACAGTAACATGGGCACAAGCCAATTGACGAGATACGAAATTATCATAACGTGGAACCGTAAGATGGGTACAAGCCAACTGGCGAGAAAATTCACCATACATTATTTGTAAATATACAGGCGAACCAAAATACCTTTTGATTTTTCTATTACGGGCAAAGCCGTGCGGGTATCACTAGTAACATAATAAAGAAATGAGGACATTTTTAAGCATATAAAATAATATATAGCAATGTTGAAGGAGAAATATAACTATGATGAATATTCTTTAACACCAATAAATATAGATAAAATGTTACTAAACGACATATTTTTATGTATATAGAATTCTACACACGGGGTCAATAAATTTACGTAAATAAATTACTCATACTATCCTGGGAATAGGCATAGTCAAATTTATAAACTAATTATTTTCAAAAAAAAAAAAGCTATGTGGGCCTTGAAATTATTATGACCAATTTACCTTACAAACATTTGTAAATTAAGAAAAAAATATCTATAGGTCCGTTGAAAGAAACAAAAAAGGCTGCTTATAGTCCCATTTGTTTAAAGAAAAACTAAAATCTTAAACTTGAGATTTTCATAAGAATAATCGGCAGTTTGATCATGATTGTTTGCTTTTTACAAGAAGAGCTTTAAAAAGTTCCATATACACATTTTTTTTTTTTTTTTTTTACAATCTGAGGAAAAAGTACTTTTCCTTTGTGAAAAAGGAAATTCGTAAATAAATAAATGAATGCAAAATTTTAAATTTATGTTATAACTATACATATGTCTCGTTATTTTGTATATTTTCCTATTAATGGTTTTTAAAGCACTCAGATTATCTCCTAAACAACTTTTGTGCTAATTTTTGAGCAAAGGAAATGTCTTTAATAGCATGACACAACATTTTATTAACCCCATACTGTTTACCCTTTTTTAAAAACATTTAAATTAAACGTACATCATATTAAAAATTAAAAATGAAATAAATTAGCAAAAAAAAGCAAAATACTACAGTGCATTAAGAACGGTTTGTCAGATTCAGAAACAGGTTTTGAGGTGTTTCGTAAATAGGAATGTAATTCTCAAAATAGCAATATTTTTAAAAATAAAATCCTAAAATATTTTTGTTATTTATGTTTGTGTAAAAATAGGGCTTACTAATAAGTTGCCCTGTTTTCTTTACTTGTAGTCAAAAGAGCTAAATATTTACAATTCTTTAAAAAATATATTTTTAATATATAGTTAATGCCAAATTGAAATTAAATAAGATTTTAAGCCATAAAATAATTACAATACAAAATTAGTTTCTGAAACATTTGACACACAAAAATAATACAAAATATTGTAAAAAGAATTTTTAGTTACAATTTTTTTACTTACAAACAAAACAAGTTTTTTTTAGTACAATACAATACAATTTATTATTCATTCTAATGGCATAGCAAAATCCATATTAATAGCAAATTTGCCCTTTAATGAGATTAGAAACTACATAATATTCACAGCACAAATTTTCCTGCTATGACATTTAAAGATACCAAAGTTTTATGCAGATCAGTAAAATTAAAACTTTAGGTCACAAAATTATTATTAATTTTCTTTGGTCTTAAATGTGACTCTAATAATTCTAAAATGTAGACATTGTGCATGGCATACGTGATGCGAACATCCATGCCAATAACACTTCAGTCTTTTATTCTGTTGTTTTCAATTTTTAATTGAAAATTGAGTAATTTTTAGTTCAAATAAGAATCAAAAACAACTTACTAAATTATTTTGAATGCTTAAATACAAACATTCTGAGACAGTACCTGTCACTTTTAAACGTTTTATAAATATTTTAAAATGGTTGAAACAACGTCATAACCATTTCTACTCTAAAATAGACAAAAAAAGAGCTGATGTGTGCATCATATGACTTCCTTTTACCCCAATTTATATGTTATTTCCCCATTACTGGCAATTTTAATGCGATTCAGTAGTTTATTCTCTGAATATCACCGACAGTGGTCAAATTGAAATTAGATAAAAAAAAAAAAAAAGAAATTACCAAATTTGGCGACAAAACTTGGCGACCAAAAGAATGGCGATATATCGCCAAGTGTCCGCCAAATTATAACACCACTTGAGTTTACATCGAAATTAACAATGATTTCCCCCAAAAAAGGGGCAAAAGGACCCTTTAGAAACACCCGAATGCAACCAAAAGAAGAGATGCCCAACAAAACCCCACTAGGAGTCTACGTACCAAATTTCCACTTTCTAGGACTCACCGTTCTTGAGTTATGCGACATACATACGCTCATACATACGTACATACAGATGTCACGAGAAAACTCGTTGTAATTAACTCGGGAATCGTCAAAATGGATATTTCACGTCCCTATACGTTCTTAGGCACTTATCCACGTGTGGTCCAATCAAAAAAAAAAAAACTCAACATTCATTCGGGGGTGAGTAAAATGGAAATTAAGGTCGATTTTTTAGTGAACATTTTTTCGCGAATACAATACTTCCTTCTTTGTAAAAGGAAGTAAAAAAGGAACAAAAAGAAACGCATACATATCTAAGTGCAATGCGCATAAATGAATACAACTTATTACACTGCGGTGGACAGGTAAACAGCAGTATCTGCAGAAATGCGTTTTCGAGATCATTGAAGAAAGGCGTTTTCGATTCCATACAAATAACAGAGAAAAGCTAGATTAGGACTTTTTTTTCGTGCTTTTTCTCAGCGGATGCCAAATAAGCCAACTTGTACGATAAAGCTAACGAACAATAGATGACAAAAATGCAAAAATGCAAAAATAAAAAGTAAAAAACGCCCTTTACCAGCGCACGGCAGTACAGGTCCAGATATTTAGGCAACAAGAAATGAACTATAACATCACATATTTCAGTACAAGTAATCGCGAGACTTGTAATACAACTAAATTATTATCTTATACATAAATTCGTAAAAAAGGAAACCACATGTGAGGGTGCTCGAGCGGGCAAAATAGCAAACTGTTTCCACTTTCGTTGAGTAAAATAATGTTAGGGTAACTTGTACGATTCACTTCACAAGAAGCAATTTTTCGATTAGATACCGAGTCTAGAAGTTATAAGGTAGTTACTTCTTTAGATAAGCTTGGGTTGCTAAATATTAAATTTGTTACGCTATGGTTACGTTACCATGGAGTAGGTGATTATGATGGAGCATTTAATGCTAAATTGTGTTTCAACCTTCAGGAGTGTTATGGAGTATGTGAAACAGGCGTATAATTTGGGATAGTGAAAACTCATACAGAATTAAAAATTCATTACTGCGTTGCGAGTTATTTTTAAGCAACTGAACTCGAGAGAGATTTATATAGTGATGGTTTTTTAAGTCATTAAAAAGTCATTCTCATTATTAATTTACTTTTGTTTTCTCAAGTGTTTTCCTCTTTTTTAGTTGTTTTCATAGTAATTATTCATTTCAGTCATTATGAGTGTGTTTGTTGTGAAAATCATGGACTTAATTAAATTATGGCATCATCACAGAAACGTTCATTTTTAAGCAATCACGATTGCTTATTGTTCTCACTTGACGGTTTTGATGTTCCTATGATTTTATTTTCCCTCCGCCTCTCTCTGCAGCACCACCGTCGGCCGGCCGCCTCAAGATGCTGCTCCTCTTGCGAAAGCCGTCTCCAGGTTGCGTCCATATCCTACGCACACACGCTTACACACACACACGCCTACACACACATACACACACTCATGCCTGCGCACAGACACAAACACACACTCCTCTGCGTCACTTACTTGCCTACACTTACACATACACCTACACACAAACACATGTACACACGCATACATACCGATACTTACACATACACACACAAACACATACACGCGTACATACAGACACCTACACATACACACACACACCTACACATACACACAACTACCCACACATACACACAACTATCGCCACACACACACAGAAACATACATGCCTACACACATACAAATACTCCCCACACACAAACAAACATACCCCCCACGACACACACAAACACACACGTCTACACACACACACACACACACACACTCGTGATTGCGAAAAACATAATTAGAATTCAAAATGCCAAAATTCTGATTATTATTTTATTTTATTTTATTATTATTATTATTATTATTATTATTATTATTATTATTATTATTATTATTATTATTATTATTATTGAATAATGCTTTTCTCTCTACCACTTTTTATCTAAACTTTTACTTAATGTGTTCCACTCATTGCAGCATAATGTCCCAACTTTAGGTGTTCGCATCCCTCTAAACAGTACTCGCTCAAATGCTAAGAACTAACCTTACCCCAAAGACCGAGAGCATCCATATAGGACAAGTATATCCATTCGAAAATCCCCAAATTATGTCAACGTCAAAATCAGCGACATAGAGCCCCGTCACGTCGCGTCGTGGGCACGCCAGCTGAAATTTATTGCAGACATATTTGATAACCACAGTAAAATTTTGTAAAAAAATATTTTATATGTTTTTATTTTAATTACATTTTTAAACGAATATCATGTATACTTAAAAGGAAGTATTGTTGAATGCCTTGAACTGTTGTCAATATTATTTGAAAAAAATCAGACTAGTATGTTTTGTTTCCGCTAGTAAGTATTTGTAACCATGTAATTAATCATGCAATTAAAAAAATAAAATGTGTGTAGAAGTCCATTTAAATTATGCCAATCTAAACTTGTCAAATTTTTCGAACTCCTTTCGTAAACTAAGGGGGAGGGGGATTTCAAGGAATAAAAAGTAGTATGTTTTTTTTTTATTTACTGCGAGGGAAAGTACGAGTGTGTTAGCACAAAGAAACTAAAAATTGGCGAAATAAAAACAAAACTAAAACGCACACACAAAGAAAAAAAAAATCAGTTGTATCCTACTGCAATATTAGTTAAAAAACTATCGCAATAAAGAAACGTTAATTAGATTCAAACTAAGCTTGCTTAAACGAAAACGTAAATTAGTTTACTTTTTTAAATATCCATTGTATCAATTTTAATTGACATATTTGCTTTACATACTGTACAAAGAATAAGCACATAATATCATTACCCTTGTTTAAAAATGAATACTCTGCTTCCTCCTACGAGTTGAAAAAGTTAAATTAGAATGCGTAAGTAATTAAACACGTTGAGGTTGCTAAAGTAAAGCTGCCATTTTTTATGCACAATTTGAGGGGAAAAATCGGAACTAGTTTTATTTATCTGTTTAAATTGAAATTAGTTAGCTACTTGTAACAGTGTTTAAGGAAAAAAAAAGGCGGAAGACACTGAATCGTCCGTTTAAAAAAATACATTACACATAAACTAGTTGTTGCCTATTCGATCCGGAGTTAAAGCAGAAAGAACTACAAGCATATAGACAGCCTGATTAAGACATGCATGTAATGTAGTTTGACTCTTATGGGGATCATCAACCTGGAGTAGTCATAACCGAGCAGGGGGTAAATTTCGTGCCATTGTAGTTGAAATTAACTTCGCAGTGAAACTAATTTAGCATACGAGCAATAGTCCGGAATCATTTTACAGCTTGTTAAAAGGGTAGAACCCTACTATGCAACTTATTGGAGTACTATACAACTTATCAGATGGTTGTATTTATTTTTTTTTACACATTGAAACACTAAGCAGCAGAATTTCTTTTAAAAAAGGAAACGCATATAAAAATGTAGTTACCATGCGCAAAAGCTCCCCAGTAGCAATAACTTTACCCTTCTATAGCATTATATTTCCCCTAATTGAAAAATTAATGGGAAAACATAGTAGAAATTAAAGTTATTTTTGCAGTACGTGAAACTTTACAAATGGATGAAGTGAAAGTTAACGGTTCATGCCTAAGGCAGAGTATCTCAGCTTTAAGCTTGAAGGTCTAATTTATTTCTCAACATTTTTGAACCCCCTACCCTCTTTTGCCACATAGTGTCACTCCCCCTCCCCGCCCCCTTTGTCACACGCCACGGTATATTTCATAATCATATTCTTACAAAAAATGACTGATGTCACACCTACTGTTATCCCCTCCTTCTCCCTTGTCACAAACTCCCCCCCTTAAAACGTGACGTCATTTGTGGGTGGATAACATCTACCTTCAACTTGGTCTATTTCAAACTGATTATCCATAATCGATGTCGTAATCGGGCTATTGGTGTATTTTTGTAGCAAGTTACCCTTCGCGTGAGCCGCATCTAAATAGACTGGCATACGCAACAGTATTAGGATAAATAAAATACAAACAGATGAAATAATAACTGATTGGTAATTTAATTAAAAAACAGACACAGGACTGAACGACCGATTTTTTTTTTTTTTTTAATTTTTATTTATTTAATAACGAAAACTTATAAGTTGAAAGTAAAAGGTATTTCAATAAGATAGAGTAGATGTTGAAATAGAATAAATCTGTGTGTGAGCTATTAATTAAATTATTTTTATTTATTTTAAAGACCCATGCACTGCATTTGATACAAAATGAAACATCGCTAAAATGTCCACCGTGGCTTGACACTGTGGCACGATCGGAGTGGTCCAAATTTTAATGAATCTCCTATAAATCCGGCTGAATTCGAGCGATGACCTCGGCAATGTTGATTTTAGGGGCATCGGTCGATTGCGGTTTATTTGTATAGACCTCTGACTTCGGGAAACCCCACAAGAAAAAATATAGCTAGGTCGAACTGCACGATCTTTTTGACCAATTCACGTCCCTTTTGCGAGAGTTAAGCATTCCTTCAAATCGTTCATGCAAACTGTGAATCGTGACGCCCGTTGTGTGACACGCAGCACCGTCCAACCGGAAGCACATATTTTCAGCTGAATTAATACCGATTATAATGCTTAGTTGTTGCAAAAAAGTTATGTTGTCATCGTTCTTCCGGGCTTATTGTGGACGATGATTTCGTCATTAACTTCAAAAATTTATAGACCATTGAAGCCACCGCACAGTGGGACGAAAACGACAAAAACCGCATAAAAGGGTAATTTTTTTTCTATATTCAACCAATTGCGGACTAATATATTTGCACAGGCCTATATCTTAGGCAATCAGAACTGGAATTTTCGAGCCCTTCGTCCACTACAAAGCTAAAGATAGCCTTTAGAAGGTGAAGAACCATGAATGAAGGGGATTTAAACAAATTGCTTTGAAGCAATCTATATATTTTTATTCTAACTAATGGAGGGTATATTTAATTTCTCCGTGTCCGACTATAGTAAAAGAACAAAAAAAAAAGAATAATAGAATGTTCAAACAGATAATTGGTTTTGATCAGCACCGAAAACTGGGGAATTCAAAGTTATTTTTTCAAAACGCTCTACAAAAAAAAGTCCTCCTATGTCCTCTTAGAAATTAATATTAATTAGTCATCAATGGTCCGTAGAAATACTCTGAAAAGGAATTAGCTGCGTAAGCCTGCGATCTTTGGATCCTGAGCCCAAACAAATCGAGAAAAATCCATCATAACATGCCTGAGTAAACAAACAAGCGAGAGAGGTTTAAAAACACTTTTAAGAGCTTTTTGGCATTGTCGCCCCACAGTGCACCGGTCCGAATTCCGCACCAAACAGTAACTGTTTGTGAATTCATTGTCATCTGGCGAATCTCTTGTCGGTTGGTGTCTTCTCATATAGGGTTGTTAAGAGTTTCCTCATCTACCGGAAAAGCGGCACAATTTGCACAACGCTAGCACTAACGAACATTTATTTTGATACGTTTGGAGGTGTTGTCAATCGTGTAACTTGCAATGGTGATTTGGCATTAGAGACTGAATAATAAACAGCAGATTAGACAAACGTCATGAAAACCACACAGGCCACCAGCATCTACCCGTGCCAGTTGAAAGACTTGATATTGAAACAAAGAATCAAGTGAAGTTTAACAAGTTAATCAAGTTAATGCAGTTAAATTTATTATTTTTGAGTTATAAGTTTCGACATTACAAACTAATGGGGTTCAATAAAAGCATAGCTCATGTCGGCCCGTCCTACGATTGCAGATTTTTAAAAAATATTTAGCAACATATTCCGGTTGGGCCTGAACCTGCAACCATTTGGTTATTGGCCGAACGTCTAGCTCATTGCGCCACGGATCATTTGTAGTGCTTAAATTGTAAATTGATTTTTTATTACCAAAGCTCGGCCCATGCGCGTTAAAAGTAACAGATGGGATTCTTTTTACTTCCTTTTACAAAAAAGTATTCAAAAAAAAAAAAAAAAAATCCAAAAAATTTCAAAAATCGGCCTTGATTTCCATTTTTCTCACCGCCGAATGAATGTTGAGGTTTTTCTTTTTTTTTTCGACCCGACCACACGTGGATATAAGCCTAGGAACGTACAGACACCCGAAATATCCATTTTGACGACCGCAGAGCTAATTACAAAGAATTTTCTCGTGACGTCCGTATGTATACATGTATGTGTTTATGTGTGTATGAGCGTATGTATCTCGCATAACTCAAAAACGGTATGTCCTAGAAAGTTGAAATTTGATACGGGGACTCCTAGTGGGGTCTAGTTGTGCAAATTTCGTTTTGATCGGATGTTCCTAAGGGGGTCTTTTGCCCCTTTTGGAGGGAAATCATTGTTAATTTCGATGTAAACTCAAGTTGTGTAATAATTTGTCGGACACTTGGCAATATATCGCCAGTCTTTCGGACGCCAAGTTTTGTCGCCAACTTGGCGACTAATTTGGAGATTTTTTTAAATTCTTTTATTATTATATTTTTTTTATTTGGTTTCAGTTTGACCACCGTTGGTGATATTTAGAGAGTAAACAATTGAATCACATTAAAATTGTCAATAACGGGAAGATGACATTAAATTGGAGTAAAAAGAAGTCATGTGATGCACACATCAGCTCGTTTACATCATGTTTTTCTATTTCACTCTGGCCGCTAACTTTCCACAACGAACATAGCTTCAAACCTAAAAAAAAAAATTGTGATAAGTGTAAAAAAAAAAAAAAAAAAAAAAAAGTACGGATAATCATGAAAATATGTACATTTATTATTTTATTAGAAAGTAAGTAGATGAAGATGAGAACGGTAAAATATTGGTTTTTTAAAAAATGTCGTTATAATATTTCTCTTCAAATAATTCCATCATCAATATAACTAATAAGCAGAAAATTTAAATGTTTCATATCATTACCGAAAAGCGTGAGCCGAATATTTTTCCCACATTTAATTTCGTTGAAGGAAGAGTGATAATAATTCTCAGCAAAGGATACAAAGCCTAACAATTAGTTCCCATCGTCTGTTCGTGCTTTGTTATTGTTGAACTCAATTTATGCACTAAAATACCTCTACATTCAACTAATGCGTCCATCCCTTCGATAGATTTCACCAAAATACGTGATGTTCGTTTAGATTGCATTCTTATTAAAATTATCTATGTTTTATGTATTCTTTTCGTAGTTCTAAAATGTAAATGAATTTTCTTCTTAACTATACTAATAATGATACCAATAATGTGGGAGTTATGAACATATACTTCATTGTGTATAGATAAAAAGGAGACAACAGTTATTACACGTTTGTAGAAACAAAATTGAAGTTATACGTATTAAATGTACTATTGTCTTATAACAAAAGCAATCTTTTTCAAACTGCAAAATAATTTAATTAATGGTCTTATTTCATGACTAGTGGTACCCGCACGGCTTTGCCCGTAATAGAAAATTAAAAGGTCTTTTGATTCACCTGTATATTTACAAATAATGTATGGTGAATTTTCTCGCCAATTGGCTTGTTTTGTTCTTAAAATTGGAATAGAAAAAGAACCACATCGAATTTTCGAAAAATCGCTTCGAGGTGCACACCCCCATGCTACAAACTAACTTTGTGAAAAATTTCGTGAAAATCGGCCGAACGGTCTAGGCGCTATGTACGTCCCAGACATCCGAACAGAAAGAGAGACTTTCAGTTTTATTATTAGTAAAGACGGTACAAGTTTAGTTGCAGAAACTTGCAGCAACGTTTTCCAGCCACACACTGCCACAACCGGCAGACAATTGTCGGTTCACTGTCCAGAATTTATACGTTATTGCTGAATTGGTGTATTTTATTTTTATTATCTGATTTATATTTTGTTTTATTACGCACCAAAAGTGTATTGAACGAATGTGAAACTTATCAAATTAGCGATTAATTTCATATACCGATTTTTTAAAATTAGTATCGGCTTAGTTTTGAACAGAAACCGCTTTTTCATTGTTTGCAGTTTTAATTTATTTCACAAATTATCAAAAATAGCAAAAAGGTCTTGATGCGTTTGCTGTAATTATTTTGAGATCGAAAAAAAAAAAAAAAGAAAAAGCGAAAAACAGAAACGACAAACGTTAAGTACTACGCTTGGCGAAAATTTTTGAAAACGTTCCAAATACTCCTTCTACGGCAACTTCCATTTAAAATTTTACGTAATGCGCGTGTGTTATATTTTAGAAATAATTGAATAAAAAAAAATATTTTAAAAATGACTCCATCCCAAACACACGAGCGGGCGCCCGCTGCGTGTCTTCCCGCATGCGGAGAAGGGGAAGTGCAGCGAAGGCTGAAAAAGCGAGACCCGTAGAGTTTCCCTTCTCCGCGCGTGCGGGAACACACGTAGCACGGAGAAGAGAAAGCACTGTAGAGGCTACGAAATTTCGATAGGTGACACACGAGCTTGCATTTGCTGCGGCCGATAAACAAATGCTTGTTGCTTTCTGCTTCATTTTAACTTCCTCGTTTCTCAATTACTCGCATTCTATTTAATTTAGTAGCTACATATTGCTATTTTTATTAGTTAAACGGCACTAGATCGGCACAGACATTTCGCTTTTAATTGATGTTTAATAATTAATAATAGTTTTAAAAAAATAAATATTTTTTTTAACTAAATTGAAATTTGATGTTTTTGCACATTTTAAAAAGACTTTAGTAACTTTAGTCGAGGCGAACCTGTTTATCTAGAACTTTCCTATTTAAAAAACCACTCTACGTCGATTTAAAAAAAAAAAATCCTGCATTTATTTATAGCACAAATTTAACGTGTTTTTCCTCACGTTTATGTCGAACAATTTTTTCCGAACATCTCAATTTTTTTCCGGCTTCATTAACATCAGTGTTGGATTTTCCCAAAAGTAAAACAAAATAAACAATGCATGATTCGTTTCTTAAAATATAGTACGTAAAAAAATAAATTTCATTTTAAAATGCTTGAAAACCTTGAAAATTTGGCAAAATGTAGTTTTATTTAAATTTCAAAGCTTCCAACGAATGCGGAGGGGAGGGGGGGGGGGGGGCGATGCACCAAATCCAACTTCTTCCGACATCAACATGTCAAAATCATTGTTCTGACGTTTCTGTAACATGTTGCGAGAAATAAATTTTTTTGACCCACATATTCCATACCTTGCTATTTCAATTTTGAATTAATATGTTACAGGACTTTTTTTGATGTCATGTAATTTAAATGCACAAAAAAAAAAAAAAAAAAAAAAAAAAAAAAAAAACAATGTGATCGAATTGTCATAGGCGGCATATTATCAGTCGCGGCAAGTATGAATGTAGTTCTCAGCAATATTTTAAAAATACATATTTGTTTATTAGCATGTTAATGTCAATACAAACTTTTACGAGTCAAATTTTGGACAAAAAGTAATCTTGAATTTCAATAAAATCGATATTTCTACTGCACTTATCCTTTTTCTTTTTATAATTTTACTTTGTTACTGTCTCTTAAATAGAGCGTACCTTAGTAAGAGGCAAATACATTTAAGTTTCCATTCAAAGGGACTGAGACCAGAAAAATTGTCCCTTAAAGGATGTACTACTGTATTTAAATATTTTAAATACTAATAAAAGGCACTTGATCATTTAATATTAACAAAAATAAGCTTTGCCTTACAACAAAATATTAAAATATGAGTATTAATTTTTGAAAATTGATTCTATTATCATATTTTTTGATTGGGGTAATTTTTTCATTGAACGAATAGACTACATGTGTTACTACATGGTAAAAATATTCCTAGATTGATGGCTCTGAAAGTAGAGTAAATATTTCACCATTTCACTTTGCCTTTTATTCCCCAACTTAAAAGCTACTTAGTTTATTTTGTAGTTTATGAAAAACTATATAAAAATGCTGTTTTTACTTCCTTTTACAAAAAAGGAAGTATTGTATTCGCGGAAAAGTTCTCACTCAAAAATCGACCTTAATTTCCATTTTACTTACCCGCGAACAAATACTGAGTTTTTTTTTTTTCGACTCTACTCACACGTGGATAAGTGCCTAAGAACGTCTCTACACGCGAAATATCCTAATGATCATTCCCGAGTTAATTACAACGAATTTTCTGGTGATGTCTGTATGTACGTATGTATGTATGTGCGTATGTGCGTATGTATCTCGCATAACTCAAAAATGATATGGCCTAGAAAGTTGAAATTTGGTACGTAGACTCCTAGTAGGGTCTAGTTGTGCACCTCCCTTTATGGTTGCATTCGGGTATTTCTGAAAGGGTCGTTTGCCCCTTTTAGGGGGTAAATCATTGTTAATTACGATGTAAACTCAAGTGGTGTTATAACTTGGCGGACACTTGGCGATATATCGTCAGTCTTTTAGTCGCCAAGTTTTGTCGCCAACATGGCGACAATTGTATCGATTTTTTTTAAAATCTTGTTTCAATTTGGCCACTGATGGTGATATTTAGAGAGTAAACTATTGAATCACATTAAAATTGCCAGTAATGGGGATGTGACATTAAAATGGAGTAAAAGGAAGTCATGTGATGCACACTAAGCTCGTTTTTTTTTTTTTTTCGTTTTTTTTTCTTTTTTACTCTAATAGATGAGACTAATAAGACTTTCTTTTAAAGATTTCCCCACGAATCATGGACGAGCGATTGCAAAAACCTTTTGCGTGTTCCATGTCAAACGGAAGAACGAAAATAATAAGACACAATCTTGTTTATAATACGTGTTTTCCCAAACCGTGTGTTATACCACTAAAAACCCCCGCACTGACAGACCTGCGTGCTTTCCCGCTCGTGTGTCACTGTCCTAACCAGGAAACATCACGATCAAGGAAATTCAAAAAAATTCCAAATGGGTGGCATCCGAAAGAGCATTGGAAAACATGTTTATGGCACTGAAACTACGTGCCCTCGTGACCACGTTATCGAAATATGATGTCTTAAAAATTGCCGAAATTTTTAGTAAATTCGCCAAATTTAGCGAGTTTTGTTCAGAAATGGAAGGTACGTCGCGAATTCAACATCTGCATCTGACAAGACATTTCACTTCCATATTTGGTCACCACCAAAGCGCGTGAGAAATATCGCATTAATTCTTTACTCGGGGTGACTACCATGGCGCGGAGTGTCGTGGCACAGACTGCGGCATTGAAATTTTTAGGGACTTGTGTTCCGGGATATTAACGTGCAACTGTATAGGGGAAAACGCCACAGCCCGAAATATTTGTTTTATTTTATTGTAAAAACAATGGAATTTTTTGTTATTCTTAAGACTGTCTGTTAAAAAACTGATGTTTAAAACTTTTATGCTTCTGCGGGTGAAATATTTCCACTGAAAGAGTTTATTCGATGATGAAACTGTTTAAAAAAAAAATATGATAACCGTAGAGAAACGGTAAACACACTTTAAAGTCTTTTTTTTTTGAAAAGTCGTAAATCTGAAGTCTTCAACAGTATCTAAATACGAAGAAAACGACATTTTTAAAGATTTCAAACCATGTTCTCAAATTAAAAAAAAACGATTTCTGTCAGTTATTTCCAATGTGTTTTTCGTTTTGTGTATCGTTTTCAAGTTATGTGTAAACCCTCTAACAAGTCAAATAAAATAAAAAAACTGTATTAATTTTTATTTTGCTCGTATTTGAATTCCCTTTTAACGTGAAACATAATTGGTAAAAGTGACTTCAGTATTTTTAAAAATGACTAAATAACATGCAATATGATGTGCATTTACGTTATAGCGACTTTCAATTGCAGTGACAGACGTTTTCGAACTACAGGGGTTGTTGTAATGAACGTCGACTATAAAATGTTTGATAAGAATCTGTTATGAAGTAATTTCTGACATCGTTAGTTTTGCTGTGCAAATTTTTGACATTTACCATCCGTTGTTTTCTTTTTTTTTAATTATTATTTTTTTCGATTTTAAATTAAAAATTAAACATTTTCGCTAGCAGTGGTCAGACAATAAAACTTCATGAATGATAATAACTTTTGAAAAAATAAATAAGAGCTGGGATACTACAATCCATGATCATGTTCTTTCAACATCAAAAACTATTCATTTTATTTTCAATATATAAGCTTTAATAAGCATGTTTTTTTTTTACTTATTCATATTAATTCTCGTACATAATTATTAATTACTTACAACACATTTCATTACAAGAGTACAAACTTAAATTAGTTAAGTAAAACACACTTGAAATGCACTTAAATTCTGAAATGCATTATTATCACGATTACAAAGTTAAGTCCTACGTTCAATTTCGTTACAAAGTTGTAGCTCCTCTGGATAAAGCTCTCTAGTTTCCATTTCACAGGCTTCATAGTTACTTTTTAATTTTACCTACACAAGTAAAGGGTTAATTCGAAACATCGTTTACGCGCTTTGCAGATGACCAGAAATGGAAATGAGAGTCTTGCTAGACGCAGTCGATGAAATCACGTGGTATTTTCCATTTCTTGCCAAGTCTTTAAATTTGGCGAATTTTCGTAAGATTTCGACAGACTTTGACCCCCCATATCTCAAAAACAAAAGGACGAGGGCACACAATATTTGGGTCACATTTTTTTCTAAAGATACTCTTTCGAATGCGACCATTTTTAACTTTTTTCTTGATTACTGAACTCGTGATGTTTCCTGGTAAGGACCATGTTGTTGCAGATGTAGCTGCTTCATTTAGTACAGAAAAGCTGTATTATGTCGCCATGCTTTTTTTTCCCGCCGTATGACGCCGCCAATTTTTTTACTTCCTTTTACAAAAAAGGAAGTATTGTATTCGCGAAAAAATTTTCACTCAAAAATCGCCCTTAATTTCCATTTTGCTCACCCCCAAATGAATGTTGAGTTTTTTTTTCGATTCGACCACATGCGGAAAAGTGCCTAAGAATGTATAGACACGCGAAATATCCATTTTGACCATCACCGAGGTAATTACAACGACTTTTCTCGTGACGTCTGTATGTATGTGCGTATGTGTGTATGTGCGTATGTGCGTATGTGCGTATGTGCGTATGTATCTCGCATAACTCAAAAATGGTATGTCCTAGAAAGTTGAAATTTGGTACATAGACTCGTAGTGGGGTCTAGTTGTGCACCTCCTATTTTGGTTGCATTCGGGTGTTTCTAAAGGGGTCTTTTGCACCTTTTTGGGGGGAAATCATTGTTAATTTCGATGCAAACTCAAGTGGTGTTATAATTTGGCGGTCACTTGGCGATATATCGCCAGTCTTTTGGTTGCCAAGTTTTGTCGCCAACTTGGCGAAAAATTTGGCGATTTTTTTTAATTTTTTTAAAATCTGCTTTCAATGTGGCCATTGCTAGTGATATTTAAAGAGTTAGAGAGAGAATCCCATTAAAATTGCAATAATAGGGAAATCGCATTAAATTGGTGTAAAAGGAAGTCATGTGATGCACACATCAGCTCGTTTTGCTAAGCAGAAGGGTAGAGAGAAAACGCTGACGTCTGTGAAATCATGCAGGTTGGAGAATGCTCATTGGACTTGCAACTACGGGCTATTATTGCATGAAATTGTCAGCGACACCAATTAATTTTCCCCCGTAAAAATAC
>NC_072735.1:13021482-13060886 GCF_026930045.1 Uloborus diversus
ATCATTGAAAAACATAAAAATGACGTCATCCCTAAAGACCATGTTGTTGCAGATGTAGCTGTTTTATTTAGCACAGAAAAGCTATACCATGTCGCCATGCTTTTTTTTTTCTGCCGTCTGACGACACCATTTTTTTTTTTTTTTTTGCTAAACAGAAGGGCAGAGATAAAACGCTGAAGTCTGTGAAATTAGGCAGGCTGGAGAAGGCTCATTGGACCTGCAACTAGGGGCTATTAATGAATGAAATTATCAGCGACATTTATTAATTTTCCCCCGTTAAAATACATGGAGTTACAGCAAACAGTTGTTAATGGTTGCAGCGTATAAGATCTTAACTAACCATAAAAATACTTTAAATATCGACGATAACAAATAGCGCCATTAATGTGTAATCACGTACATTTTGTCGACCGGTTGATGAGTTTGAAAATTATATTTTGATCAATTCCTATTGGTTAAGTGGTGCACGAGGCAAAACATTATACATTTCGTTCTTCTATAGGCTTTTTACTTTGTTTAATTAAATAAACAGTACATCTTCAATATTTAAACCTCCCTTACGTGTAACAAAATTTTATTCCATATTCAACAGAACATTAACAGACAACACAAAAGACTTTGTACCACAAAGAAGGGAAGGAAAATCCGGAACGAATGGGGGAGTCGAAACGATCCCCTCAAGTGCATTTAACCATCGCTGAACTATTGTTTCGTTGAAGACATAAAATTCTGGTTTTACAAAACAACAGACTTTCAGCTAAAAATAACAGTTGCGGTCATTGGAACAAAAACAGCACAAGTTGAAATAAAAATAAAAAATAAAAACGTATTGCTTTTTTTCTTTGTCAGTGTATCTGAAACTTAAATTTATGTACTTTGCATTGTAGAAGGTCAAAAGTAAAATCTTATTGATTGCTCTGAAAACATAAAGCGAAACGTAAGACATTAACACTAGCTATCAGTAGTGAAATTCAAAACCGTCTTTGAATGTGATAATCTTGAAATTATTCTATATTCGATTTCCGAAAGAGCAACGTAATTTATGATAAAATAGGTTACATTTCAGAAAAAGAGAAATTATTTGAAAATGTAAAGCAATGAGCTTCTTATTATATGAGAATATTTTGAATTATATTTGCTTGGAAATCAGGGATAAAATGAGGATACTAAAGTAATATGTATAAGTAAGATAATGCAAACCTTAATTTTAGTATTTTGAATATAAAATGAAGTTATGATGGAATAGTTGCTTTCTCAAATTACGTAAAAACACATTACTGCTAATGGTGCAATTACAGTTACAAATGCATGATATTTTATCGCAAACAACCTAATAATAAAGACGGAATAACCTTGAGAGTGAAAAATCAATATATTAGGATCATTATTGAAGATCATTTCAATGAACCGTAAGTTTTAACTCCTTTGTTGAAAATCACCCTGTTAAAGGTGACATCGTTTTTAAATATGTTTAAAATATATTGTATAAAATTCACCTACGAGGTTTTTTTTTTTTTTTTTTTTTTTTGAAAAAAAAAAAACAGTAGGTACTTGAAGTGCTATATTAAAATTTTTTAGGTGAGGAAGAAATGTTTTACAGACACCTAAAAAAACAAAAGGCAGAATATGTAAATCTAATGCACTTATATTGCTTCGGTATTTAATGCGAAAAAAAAAACAGAAAAGTTCGTAACATAGAACTCTGCTTTAATTTTCAGTTCTCTTACTTTATCTTTTTCTGATGTTATAATTCATTAATGCAACGATTTTTTCTTAACAATTAGGTTGCAAAACTGGATTTTACAAAAAGGTGTATTATATTTCACCTCATATACTTCTTTTTTCTTGCTTCGTGAAAGTTTAAGCATCATGCTTGCGGAAGGAAACTAAGCCCTCGCCTCTCCCCAAAGACACATTTCAAATAAAATCAAGGCATAGATGCCTTACTAAGCACTTTTTAAGAACACAGATTGCAGTGCGAGGACATGTTCTACCTGTCAGGTTGAGAACGTAGAGTAAACCAATCTACTTGTCTGTTCAGGACTGAACAGGATGAAATCATAGATGAATTCATCAGTAAATTACTGCCCATAAGCAAGAGAAAAATCAAAACTTCAGGCAATATACCTACAGCTTGGTAAATGACATCCAGAGACTGCAGTTTCGTACTTGTTATGGACTAATCAGTTTGGAATAAACAATAACTGAGTTGGAGTAAGATGTCATCTCAATGAAACTACGAATCTAGTCATTTTATCGACCATTTTGAAACGCTACCTGAGCTTCCATACGAGAATATCTTTCTCCAGCTCAGTTACTTTTTCTTCCTAAATAATGAGTCCATAACAAGGACGAAACTTCATCTCTGAATGTCACAATCGAGCTATGGGCAAGGGCTGTGGTTTTAGAGTGGGACTGACTTTGAGATGTCAGGGTCAGAGTCAAGTGTCAATTCCACGAGTAATAGTCGGTTATTCTCCCTCAGAGTCTGCATTTCCGCCGAATCTGAGTCAGAGTCAGTGTATTGGAGTAGGAGTAGGACTCATTTTGGGGAGTTGGTAAATTTTAAACTGACTCCTCAGTCCTGGGAAAAGTATTTCCACTTTGAATTTATTTCATTTTTATTCAGTCATTTTTATCTCCGACTTGCGTCATGCTAAGTCTACGAGATATGATATTTCGATTTTTATTAGTAACTTTTTCTTTATATTTCTTGAAACGAAAAACTGAGAATATATTCAAAATTTGCAGAGTTTTCTAAAGGTTTTGGTGCAAAAAAATATTTTTTGTACTTAATGCTTAAAAAAACTGTTCAAAAAGGACTTTTTTCAAAAGAAAAAAAAAGAAAAGTGGTGAACTGATGTTTAGCTAATGAATGCAAATCAATAATGAATGCAAATCGTCATGCACTAATTTGAAAATGTTTTCAGAACTTTTTGATCTCGAACACGCGTCCTCTTTTTTAGAATACTTTGAAGCACACTTTTTGGAACAGCTTTCAAAATACTTTTGAGTATACTTTTCATAATGATTCTAGCACTTCCTTAACACTTTTGAAAATGTATTTATGAACGTTTTTTGAACATTGCAACATATGTTCCTTCCTTTAAAATAATTTATTGAACATTTTACAGAATTTTTTTAACGCCTCTTGAATGATACTAGCCGTTTGTGACGATTAATTGGGATTAATATCGTGAGGGCAGTTATCAGGTCTTTAGCAAGGGAGGATCTTTTTTTTTTTTTTTTGCAATGTCAACTGAGAGCGATTCACTTTCAACAAAATTTTTAGTAGTATCATACTGCGAGATTCTATCGACTAGTAGTTAGATGATCTTTAAATTGTATTATTTAAGGCAATGATTTTACAAGTGTGCCTAACAGTCCTTACAAATTATTCTTAAGAGTGTTCCAATTTGTTTCCAAATGTGTTCCAAAGCTTAAAATTTGCGAATATCATGAACAGGACAGATTCGGAACAAATTCTGAGCACATTTTCTAAAAACTTCTTTTTTGACGGAGCACATTCGGAACACCTTTTAGAGCATATTCAGGCCACAACAACACTTTTTCTGCACTAAAATGTTGTAAACATGCTTCAAATGTATACAGACAATTCATAGTGTATTTATAAATTTTCTTTTCGCTATAACGTAGCATACAAGGGCGTTTTTTTTTTACATAAGCAGTTTCATTTAATATATGTGCGCATTATGAAAGTTGAATAGCTCTAGAATGTTCTTATAAAAATGGATATTAATCAAGCAGGAGAACATACCTGAACATGATGGATGGGGAAACATGAGGACAATGATAAGAAGTTGAAACATTTCAGAAGTCAAAAGAAAGAAGCTGTCAAGAATGATGAACGACCGGAATAATTAGAAGTCAACCGTAAATGCTTGTCACTTTTCTATACACCGTGTCATAAGTATTCCCCAAGCGATATGAATTTTTGCAGTAGTTTTAGAAAAGAAACGCAAAGAAAAATAGTTAACAGACTAGTGTAAAAATGATATTTTAGCCATAGTAATCTTTAAATTTTAAAAAACAAACACTAAACGAATTTTCAATTACGTTTTTTTTCCACTTTTTCTTATCTTTTCCTTTTTTATTTGAAATGAACAGCAAACTTTTCATTACATTTTCATTAATTCAAAAGAAAAAAAAAATCTTTAATGTTTGCATGTTACAATATTACCATTTATTTAGCACTTAACATTGTTTAACTTAATACATACCCATTTCTGAAAAAATACTACTGTGCAAACCAGTAGGGTTGTACTTAGCTTCAAGTTTTCGACATTATAGCTAGAGCATTTGTTACGAGCAGTCACGGCAAACAGCTCAATTATAAACTCATTCGTAGCAAAGGGCTAAAATTTTTTATATTTATTATTCCTTATTTAGTTAGCATTACTTTTTATTTAGTTAAAGCAATGCTGCATTGAAGTTTTTTTTTTAATATTAAAGAGTCAATAATAATATATTCGTATAAAACATGAATTTTTCTGTCCAAATAAAATCGAAACAAATTGGTTGGTTTTATCAACAATTAATTTTGAGTTAGATAGTTATTTACCATTTAGTAGTGTTAATCAGAAATATTCATTAGTAGAAAATAACATGTATTCGTCATAAATAATTTTTAAAAATGCGTAATTAAATCGTCGAATAATATAGATTTTATGCAGCAAAACTTCTTGCAATCTAAAACATTAAATGTTTTCTTCAGCTTTTAGATGCAAAAATAAGATAATTCACATTACCAAAGCACACATGTATTTGTGATGAAAATCCAATTGCGTTTTTCAAATAGTATGAACTAAGTAAACCCCAAGTAAAGCAATGCAATACAGAAAAAAAGTATTTGCTGAGTTTTTTTTTTTTTTTTTTTTGAGCAATCACGATTGCGTATTGCCTTCTTTTGACTGTTTTTGGCGTTCCTATGATTTTATTATTTTATTCCCCCCCCGCCACCCTCTGCAGCATCACCGTCGACCGGCTCCTTACGATGCTGATCCTCTAGCGAAAACAGTCTCCAGGTTGCGTCCATATCCTACATACACGCGCATACATACACAACTACACACACACACAAACACATACACACACATACACCTACACACAAACACATAGAAACACACCACCACATACACACACACATATACCTACAAACGACACATTCATACCTGCACACAAATACATATGCCTACACGCACATACACATACGCCGCCCCCAAGCACACAAACACTCATACACACAACTACCCACACACTCATGCCTGCACACAGACACAAACACACATGCCTACACACACATGCACATACCCCCTGAACACAAACACACAACCCCCCCACACGCAAACACACACGCCTACATACACACACATACATGATTGCGAAAAACATAATTTGAATTCAAGATGACAAAATTCAAATTTATTTATTTTCTTTTTTTCAATTTCAACAAATTCTATAACTTTTACTAATTTATTTAAAAGTTGGTTTTCGCAAACTTCAGTAAATATCCTGTTTGTGAAATTTTCTTTGCGTTTTATACACAAATAATGTGCAAAGAAACATGATTCCTGCAACATCTGCGATTGATTCATTTACCAGATGTCAGGGGCACGAAACGCACACTAATATAAAGAAGTCATATCACGTTCCACGATCATTGTGCGCAATTGCTAAGCAATTCTCCAATTTAGCCGGCCCTATTGTGTTCGATTGCTCTCTAAACGGATTCCATTACTGAAGCCAATTATCTTAAAGGGTATAAATTGCTAGATATCAGAAAGAAAATAGGTGTCTGTCATAAGTTCGTACTAAATGCATTTTTCTGGTTTGAAATTTAATACCCAGATACTGTTTCATTGCTGTGTACGTACTTCGAGTTTAGTTGTCTTTATCTTTACTAATAATAAAGGTGAAAGTTTCTCTGTCTGTCATTATCTCATATAATTGAATAAACTGAAGCGTGTACACACATATTAAACAAAATAAAACACAACATTTTTTTTTTCTTTTTTTGTAAAGGGTCTTTTTTTGTAAAATAATACAATAGGGGGGGGGGTGGAGTAATTACTTGCATTAATATGTAAACCCTAACGGTGCCACATAAATGTTCCTAAATAATCGGGGGTTTTCAACATTAACAAGGTTGTTACTGCTGATATAGTGCAGGTACTCACACGTTTTTCATATAATTGAATAAATTGAAGAGTGTACACACATATTAAACAAAATAAAACACAACATTTTTTTTTTTTTGTAACGGGATTACACCTTCCCATTAATCGAAATGTAAAGCAAGCTCAATGTTAAGCAAAAGTTGTTTTTTTTTTCACTAAAAACCTCTGTAAATATAAATGCAATTTCTTTTTGTATAACTCATCGAATTCATTTTCTCTTGACTGAATTTAAAAAAAAAATGTTTTGTTTGTTATAAATAAAGCTTCTAAGAGTAAGATTTGTGTGTGTGGTAAGTTAATATGCCTTTGGATTATTATTTTTTATTATTTGGTCTATTTTCTTTACTAATAATAAAGTTGAAAGTCTCTCTGTCCGGATCTCTGTCTGTCCGGATCTCTGTGACGCGTACAGCGCCTAGGCCGTTTGGCCGATTTTCATGAAATTTGGCACAAAGTTAGTTTGTAGCATGTGGATGTGCACCTCGAAGCAATGTTTCGAAAATTCGATATGGTTCTTTTTCTATTCCATTTTTAAGAACAAAATTATCATAAGAAGGACGAGTAAATTACGAAATTATCATAACGTGGAATCGTTACATGGGCGCAAACCAATTGGCGAGAAAATTCACCATGCATTATTTGTAAATATACAGGCGAACCAAAAGACCTTTAATTTTCTATTACAAGCAAAGCCGTGCGGGTACCACTAGTAATTAATAAAATATTTTGCATCTCATCTGATTTTGTTTGCGTGATAAGCATACTGTAATCAGAAAAGTTACTTTTATTTTTTTACAAGTTTTAATATCCTGAATACTGGTGTTCCTCGTATAACACGCTTAGTTCGTACCGTGCTGTATGAAAAGCTTGTTATACGAGGTTTTTTAAAATTAATTATGAACTTAAATGATTATTATATTTATTTTATGCACTTACATTCCATAAAGTCTGGCAATATGTACTGAGTTTTATCAAAACCGTGATATACGAAACTTTTAATTAATGTAAACCAAGGCAAAGTGTATCACAGTAACCAACAATATCACTAAAATAAATTTTTCCAGATATTACTATATTTCATGAATTAAAAAACCGTGGTCTTTTATATTTGCGACTAACTTGTAAAACTTTCGTATCATGTAAAAAAATGCACACATTTTTAAAAATAAAATCACATTAAAATCTAATTTATAGCTATTTTTCATTGTTTTCAATTTTGAAAATCATGTTATGCGAAAAATCTTGAACTGGCTGTAACGCATAGTCATTTAAAAACTTAGATAAATCTTAATGAAACAAAAATAAAAGGATCAATTGCTAATGTTTTACAACTAATTTTGTCCCAACTATTTGGGGACAAATTTGACATTGTATTGTATTTACTAAAAAGAAGGCTATTGAATTGTTACATAATATTCATTTGGACTTATCGTTCCTAAAAAAAAGAGTGGGAGAAAATACTTTTCCCTTGTAAATCAAATAAATATTACGTTTTTACTAAAAATAAAAGATAAGATTGCCACATTCAATTTGTGAAATATTAGATACATGGAAATAAACATACTCGCATAGATGCAACCTCAAACAATTATCCATTTAGGTGAAGCACAAATCTAATATTCTTCCCCGTCAAGTAAAGTTTATCTTAGACGAACCTTAATGCGATTAGAAGACGAATTAGCTAATAATGTTACAAATAAATATTTCCTGTTGGGTCTTCATTTAGGAAGTACTTCAGACAGTTAGTGTATTTGAACTGGTATTAATGCATTAAGTTTATCTTCATAACAAAGTTTATTATCATCCAGCTTGATGCATAATTGTCTTAATATAAAAATATATTTATATTTATTTCTGATGCACCTAATATTCACAGAAATTAAGCATAACTGCAGCTAGGTTAAGGATATTCCGGCAGCATATATCTGCAATGCATCACATGGGATTGGATGAATAACTTCCAAAGCAAGCTATCTAAGATAATCCGGGTGTTGTCCTCTTGTTGGTCTACGAGCACAAATTAGGTTTCAGTGGGTCCAGGACACAAAAATCGTCACATTTTGCAATTATTTTTATTATGTGAAAAATTACTCCGTGTTTTTTCTGCTTAAGAGGACGTTTGAATCTTGTTTCTATCTTACATAGAGCGAAATATATAATTATTTTTGTTTCATGCACCTAAATAATGTGTACTTAACTTTAAAACTTTATACGCGTTTTTCTCTATGATGAAATTTTTCCCCGATTTCTTGCATTCAAACTCTTATAAGTCAGGAACCGATAAAGATAAAGTAATGAAACTTGGAGCATATCTTTTTCAAACAGTTTACTTTAAATTTTATTCGGCGAATTTGAAAAAAAAAAAAATACTGCAAAAATTATGATTTAAAAAAAAAGTATCTTCGAATTTTTCGAAATTTTTCTTCAAATATTTTTTATTTTTTATTGAATCAATATTTTTAAAATTGCCGAATAAAAATTAAAGCTTAGATATTTGTGCGTAATTCATTTTAACAAATTTAAAATTGATCAAGAATATTGTGAGTTATAGCAATTTAAAGCAACCCCATTTTTTTAAACTAATTAAATTTAAATATTTTTTTTTCATATTTATGTTATGATTTTGCTTATTAAATAAATGGTGAATCAGTGCAAAAAATTTCAAAACTCTAAAGTATATAATAAAAAAATGTCAAAATGTGTTCCGGACCCCCTTAAAAAAACTCGTTCATAAAATGATGGGGCTGCATCCAGATCACAATTCAGTGAAACATATTTAACCTCATTATACAAGAAACAGTTGTCTTCAGTATACCTAACTGGACTTTGCCTCTTAGGCGTCGATTATTGTTCCAGTTTTGCACATAACTGGAAGTTCTGTTTTGGTGACCATAACTAACAAGCTTAGCAAAGTATTTGGCCATGAGATATCTGCTTCGGAATCCTATAAGCTGCAAATTCACCTCATACAAAACAATATTCTTCGGGCAACTATTTCTTAGACCAGTGACAATTCTTGCAGCCGAGAGTTGAACTTTACAGTCCATCAAGGTTACTGACTGAGGCCGCCCGATATACTTGAATTCCATATTCTAGGACGGGACGAATGAGCGCAATATAAGTGTTTCGAAGAATCTGAACAGCTGTTCCCCAGGTCCTGTCAGAGATGTATTTTAAAATTTTCAGTCTATGTTTGCGTCTCCAAACCAAGTCATTTGTATGAGCATGTCTTAGAATATCCTGATCAAGCATATAACCCAAATATTTAGGACGTTTTTTGCAATCGAGCCGTTTTACCAGCAGAAAAATTTCGGGCTCAAAATTATAAAAATGTCTATTTGTGTAAAAATACAGTTGAACCCTCTGAATTGAATAGCCATTTTTCCACGAAAACATATTCTAATAAATGGGATATTCCATTAAAACACATTTTATTGGATTGGTACATTGAAAATATATTGTTTTAAGCGGGACATTCTTTTAACCGTTATTCTAATAAGCGGGCTCGACTGTACATGCAACTGACTTAGAGGGTTTAAATAAAATTTTATGCTCTATAACAAACTTCTCCCATTTAAAAAGAGAAGAGTTGATGTCATTTTGAGCAGTAGTTAGACTTCTGTTGGTGCTCCAGATAATAATGTCATCAGCATTCAATCCCATACCTTGATCAGAAATAGCCTCAATCTCTATTCGGCTATAAATAATGAGAACAAGATGGGGCTGAGCACATATCCTTGTGGTATAATTGTGTTAGTATAATTGTGTTTAATGACAGAGACTTTGCAGCAACCGAATCAGAAGTTTGTGGTTCATATGAGACTACCAAGTAAACATGCTACATGTTCGCTGTGAACTGTTCAAGGTGCACAGGAACAATGTACGGATAAAATTAACACACGTTCCGAGGAATCAGTGGTTAGTTCTCATCAAGTTATGATTGACGGTTCTATTGATGATTTTGTTAAGGATGAACACATATTATCTTTGCATAAAAATGGAAGGCAGAATAAGGAAACATACGTCGGCAAAAGTTCCAACGTCAGCGCCACAGAAAAAGAACACAGAACAAAAAAGGCCGCAAAAGAAGACGCAAAAACCGCACAAAACAGCTGAACTTGCAATATTTGCCTAGAGATGAAGTGCAAAGCATAATATAGTGTATGAAATACCATCAGTGGATTCATCAACACTGCGCCAAGTTAGCCCAAAGCAAAGAAAATTCTATTGCAAATCCTGTTAAAAAAAACTGAACAGTTTAAATCCAAGTTATTATATCATTTACTGTTACTGTCCAATTTAGGAAGCGCATGGTTCAATATAGGCGCATATATTCCTAAATTGAACTCTTGCTTTGCATCTTTGTCAAAAAAAAAAAAAAAAAAAAAAAATATATATATATATATATATATATATATATATATATATATATATATATATATATATATATATATATATATATATATATATATAATACAATAAAATAAAATAAAATAAATAAATGAATAAATAAATAAATAAAACATTATCGTCATATTTACAGAAAATGTAAGTACCTATGGCGGTTCCTAATTAAGTTTGGCTTCAAATACCTTATTTTTTATTTTTGTTTTTCTTCACATTTAGCGACATGTGCCTCTTGCTCTTAGGGGGTCCAATATAGACGGTCTTCCCCCATGTGTACTTATCTTGATATATATAATAATCAAAATCACTGTTCGAGTAACTCTGACGTCATCAACAATGGGACTCGTGCCATAGCATGCGTGACGGCCTAATTTCATTCTTGAAGCACCTAAAATTACGTAATTTATTTATAAAATGGTGACACTTTTTGGCAACAACTGACAATCAGAAAAATGCTTTGCCTTGCAAGGCTGAGCTGGATTTAGTAAACTATTTTACTGATAAGTCTGTATTATTTCAGGGGAATGAAGAAGCGAAAAAGATGGTCAATGTTTAATTCGCAACTCCAACGAACTATAGGGGGCACTGCAGCCACCGTCTAATGGCGGACGAAAAAACTAAAACAAACGCACGCCGTAGCGCAGAAAATGCTAAAAAGCCTAGTAATTTTTGTTTGTATGCATGACTTTCTTGTTTTATTCTTTTTAAATTAATTTTCAACGTCTTGTGAATATTCTGGCCCATGTAAAAAGAAATGAGAATTAAAGAAGCATTACTAAACGTCAAAACTTAATGCAAATTACGTAGTTCGTAGTTGTAAGCAGCCATTTCCACGATGTTGAATTCGAAATTTATCAATTCTTGATAAAACTACATTTTTATTGTAGCCATATGAACACTATAAATATTTCATGTAAATAAACCTTTGTTTATCAGTGTTATCAAAGGCGGAAGATGAAACTTCTTTATTTTGTTTGGCTAGCGCTAATTGTTTTACATTCGGTTTCGTATGTTTCTAATTTCTGAATTATCATTTAATTCTGTCATGCATCATCAATAAAATTCTCACGGATACATGGCGGTAGTTTTCTTTTTAATTGATCTTCCATTATTTCTTTAAACTTATCAAATTCTGTTATCTTTCTACCATTTTAATCAACACATGATAAAAAATAAAAATGGTTTACAACTGACATGCAAAATCTCGCCAAGCAAGAAGTGTTCTTTGCTCTCATAATGCTAAAACTATAACCCTAAACTATAATCGCACTATTTTGGCGATGAAAATTCTCATGTGTGGTTAAACCTTTTTCATTCCGTTTTACGATAATACTGCATACTATCATTCTTTTGAGCTTAAGATTAAGAGAGAAAAAAAAACATATTCTTACAAATTCACACAAAACAATAAAAAAAAAATTACCTTGTATAAAGTTATCCTCTTCCCAAAAAAAAAAAAAAAAAAAATGCTTCGAATAGACTTGCAGATGCGAAGTTTGTTAATCCAGAGTTTTCATATGTTTAGGATTTCACGCCATTTACGACAGTCAACTCACTTTTTAGAGGGAAATAATTAAGACTAACATTATTTTGAAGAGCTCGAGAATAACATTAAGGGACAAAACACTTTCTATTTCTGACAGCAATCCAAGACACATCGATTGCGTTAATAAATACTCATAACAAACTGCCTATGTTTACGTCAACAGACACACATGGAACGCAATGTTTTAGGTTTTTCGGCAGTTATGTTAATCACCGCAAGGTAGCGTATTCGAGCGCTGGAGTTGCGAATTCTATTTACTGGAGTTGTGGGTTAACTCAAAACATAATTTATTTCATATTACTTATCATATTTCAATGAAGAAACAATTTTCACCCGTCATACCTTGACAGAGGATTTTCTAGTTTCTTTAATATTAGTCATTATCAATTTTAAATGTTTAATACAATTCGTCAAGTGCACGAGATACAAAGTGAAGTAGTTCCTTTTATTAACTTGTTCATTCATTTATTAAATCACGAACCTGTTCATTTTTTTTTACTTATGCTCTTATTATATCATTATTTTAGTCCCTCATTTGTTTTTCTCGTGCAGTTAATAATGAATCAATTCATGTACTCGTTTTATTTATTTATTTATTCGTTCATTTATTTATTAATATAATAAAAATATCGTTCATAAGGAATTAAAAATAATTCCATTGGAAAAATGTTTTATTTTTCATTTTGCAATTTGAAAAACAAATGTAAAAAAGAGAGCATTTTCCCACTTTTCTTTGAATGTAAATTAACAGCCAAAATTATTTAAAGGGAACTGCATTTCAATGTAATATTTTATAAAATGCACTCTGTTTTTTCTTCATGTACTTTAATTTTCAAAACAATTTTCCAATTGCGCAGTTTGAAAACGGTTGTCTTAACTATTTCACTATCCTCTGCGTTATCCTACTTCTCATTTTAGGCTTTAAAAAAGATGTCCGAAAAATGCATAAAAAGGCGGGAGTCGGAACTAAAAATTGTTGAATTTATTTTAAACTCTCAATACTGGTGATTCAATAAAATTTTTTTATAAGTAGGATAAACTGATTTTTTTAATACAAAATGTACTATTGCTTCAGAAAATTATTTTTATTCAAATAATAATCAATATATTTTTTAAAACCTTACGTTTTTGTTTTAGATAGCAGTCAATGTATGGCAACATGCTTCAATATTTTAAGTCGCTAAACTAGTCGCAAACTACTAACTTTACTACGTTTTTATTTTCATTGTTTTCTTTTTAATGAGATATAAATAAATTTAATTACATAAAAACACAGAATTAATTACCTAAACTTGCTTTTTTTTGTCCTTGTATGGACACGCATCGTGATTGCAAATATCTTTTACTAAATATTTTACATAGAAAGTTAATAAAAATCAGCAGAAAATCAAAGAATCTGATAAATTAACAATTTTAATTTATCCTTTTTTTTAATTTATACGATATACACAGATATCATAATTGCAAATACCTTTTAATGAGTTTCTCACAGCTTAAGAAGCAAAATGCATGTAAATTCATTAGCTAAGTGTGTCAAGTCTAACTCTGAACAATTGTGCTTCACTTGGCATTAGATTACAATTAGCCGCTTCAAAAACTTAGTTAATTTGAAGATACGTCTGCGCTATTCTACGACAGCAAAATGCACCTGCGTCTGCTTTCATAGATAATAAATGTGAATAAGAGGAATATACATATCGGGTTAGAAGACTTTCAGAACAAGATAACTAATATTCGCGCGCAGGATAGCTATGCATTTATATTCTCCTGAATGGCAACGACAGTAATTTCACACGTGGTGGGTTTCAAAGTCTTGAGTCCTAATGCAAATGAAATCAAAATGTCAAGTTCTATTTTTTTTTTCTTTTCTGAAATCATTATATTAAAAATATTATAAAAATAAAAAATACGTAAAAATATTTTTTAAAAAATAAAAAACTTTTGTTTTATGTTTAAACAATTTCGAAGAACTAAAAAATTTGATTTATTCGTTAAAATATGAGAGTGTGACACAGTGAGGCAAAAATTATAAAATTGTTGTCCCTTTTTTTAAATTTATACGAAATACACAGACATCATAATTGCAAATACCTTTTAATGAGTTTCTCACAGCTTAAGAAGCAAAAGTGCATGTAAATTCATTAGCGAAGTGTGTCAAGTCTAACTCTGAACAATTGTGCTTCACTTGGCATTAGATTACAATTAGCCGCTTCAAAAACTTAGTTAATTTGAAGATACGTCTGCGTTATTCTAGGACAGCGAAATGCACCTGCGTCTGCTTTCAGAGATAATAAATGTGAATAAGAGGAATATACATATCGGGTTAGAAGACTTTCAGAACAAGATAACTAATATTCGTGCGCAGGATAGCTATGCATTTATATTCTCCTGAATGGCAACGACAGTAATTTCACACGTGGTGTGTTTCAAAGTCTTGGATCCTAATGCAAATGAAATCAAAATGTCAAGTTCTGTTTTTTTTTTTTTTCTTTTCTGAAATCACTACATTAAAAATATTATAAAAATAAAAAATACGTAAAAATATTTTTAAAAAAACTTTTGTTTTATGTTTAAACTATTTCGAAAAACTAAAAAATTTGATTTATTCGTTAAAATATGAAAGTGGGACACAGTGAGGCAAAAATTATAAAATTGTTGTCCCTTTTTTTTAATTTATACGAAATACACAGACATCATAATTGCAAATACCTTTTAATGAATTTCTCACAGCTTAAGAAGCAAAAGGTCATGTAAATTCATTAGCGAAGTGTGTCAAGTCTAACTCTGAACAAAGTGCTTCACTTACCATTAGATGACAATTAGCCGCTTCAAAAACTTAGTTAATTTGAAGATAAGTCTGCGCTATTCTAGGACAGCGAAATGCACCTGCGTCTGCTTTCAGAGATAATAAATGTGAATAAGAGGAATACATATCGGGTTAGAAGACTTTCAGAACAAGATAACTAATGTGAAATACACCGCCAGCTCAGTCATTTCCAGTCGAGGACTGCAGTTTCGTGCTTATTAGCACTCATCAGCCCGGCATAGGAAAGTGACTGAGCTGGAGATGGAAAACAGCTTAAGGAAGCCAAGAGTGCGAAACAAACTGGTAGCTAATATAGAATTAGCAGACCTAGCTTTAGCCCTGCTAATGGGCGGTAATTTACTGAATATACCAAGATAACTAATATTCGTGCGCAGGATGGCTATACATTTATATTCTCCTGAATGGCAACGGCAGTAATTTCACACGTGGTATGTTTTAAAGTCTTGGATCGCAATGGAAATGAAATCAAACGTTAAGTTTTGCACAACTGTCAACTTCCATCTTTTTTTTTCTGTTCTAAAATCATGATATCAAAATATTATAAAAAGAAGCATACGTAAAAACGTTTTTTAGAAAAAATAAAAATAATAATGTTTTAACATTGCACAACCGTTAAGTTCATTTTTTTCCCTTTTCTGTGATTACGATATTCAAAACATTATAAAAAAGAAGCATACGTAAAAACATTTTTTAGGAAAAAAAAAACTTTTTTTTTTATGTTTTAACACTTTTGAAGAACTAAAAAAGTTGATTAATTAATTGAAAATATTACGGGTGGGGGAGGATGGGACACAGTGAGACGAAAATTATAACATTCGAAAAATTTGGAAACTTTGATTCTGTGAAAGATTTTTTAAGGTGGATTTGTAATGTTGCTTAAGTATACAAACTTTTCAGCACAAAAAATAATAATATTTAAAGTTTTTGAGAAAATACAAAAAAAAAAAAAAAAAAAGTAAACGTAAAATTTTGTCTCACTGTACCCCACGAATGGGGCACGGCGAAAGAGCATACGGGGCAGGATAAGAGAGCATACGAGGCACGGTAAGAGAGCATACGGGGCACGGTAAGAGAGCATACGGGGCTCGTTAAGGGAGCATTTGGGGCGTGGTAAGAGAGCATACGGGGCAGGGTAAGAGAGCATACGAGACACGGTAAGAGAGCATATGGGGCATGGTAAGAGAGCATACGGGGCACGGTAAGAGAGCATACGGGGCTCGGTAAGAGAGCATATGTGGCATGGTAAGAAAGCATACGGGGCAGGGTAAGAGAACATACGGGACACGGTAAGAGAGCATATGGGGCATGGTAAGAGAGCATAGGGGGCAGGGTAAGAGAGCATACGGGGCACGGTAAGAGAGCATACGGGGCATGGTAAGAGAGCTTACGGGGCACGGTAAGAGAGCATACGGGGCACGGTAAGAGAGCATACAGGGCTCGGTAAGAGAGCATACGGGGCACGGTAAGAGAGCATACAAGGCACCGTAATAGAGCATACGGGGCACGGTAAGAGAGCATACGGAGCACAGTGAGACAACATTCAAGGCACATACATACAGCATATAGGTTTGATTGAAACGTAATATGTTCAACGTTTGAGCTCAAAATTAAATCGTAATGAAAAAGTAAAATCAAGTTTCATCGCATATCAAAATAAAAAATAAATTTTCAGAACGTCATAAAAGATTGATTTCACTTTGTATCATTTCTTTTCGTAGGAGCTGTTATCAATAATTTAAGTTTTATTCGGAACGGATGCATCATCTGGCACAGATGGTCAAACATAAACAGTCAAAATAAATTTTTGTTTGCGGAAAAAAAAAGAGAAAAAAAATGAATTTGGACATCTTGATGTTTTTAGCAACCACAAGTGTGTGTATGTTGGCGTGTGTGTTTGTGTGTGGGGGGTATGTGTGTTTGTGTGTAGGGGTATGTATATGTGTGTGTGTAGGCATGTGTGTTTGTGTCTGTGTGCTGGCATAAGTGTGTGAGTAGTTGTGTGTATGAATGTGTGTGTGTGGAGGGGTATGTGTATGTGTGTGTATGCATATGTGTTTGTGTCCGTGTGCAGGCTTGAATGTGTGGGTAGTTGTGTGTATGTGTTTGTGTATGTGTGTGTATGTGTTTGTGTGTGTGTGTGTGTTTGTGTGTGTGTGTGTTTGTGTGTGTGTGTTTGTGTGTGTGTGTGTGCGTGCGTGTGTGTGTAGTTGTGTATGTATGCGCGTGTGTGTAGGACATGGATGCAACCTGGAGACGGCTTTCGCTATAGGTGCAGCATCGTGAGTACCCGGTCGACGGTGATGCTGCAGAGGGTGGCAGTGGGAAAATAAAATCAAAGGACATCAAAGCTGCCAAGTGAGAACAATAAGCAATCGTGAGCAGCCAAGTGAGAACAATAAGCAATCGTGATTGCTCAAAAAAAAAAAAAAACTAATGTACAAGTCTCCATCGTTATCAGCTACTATTAGAGCATTTTAAACATAAGAAAAAAAATGTCTGTTTGCTGGGGAATTCTATCAGAACTTCAAGCGTCCCACATAGATCAAGAGCTGACCCCCCAAAACGCGATTTATCTCTTTCATGGCTTGTGGCCGGTTAAAATAATAAAAAATGCAATGAAAAATCTTTGGCTCTAATCCCCCCCACTAATTTTGGGTCACATGGCTGCGTGGGTGGATGAAAGGTCAAAAAAAAAAAGAAAAATATTAAAGGGATGTGTTAAATGGCTAAAAACTATATAATAACATTAAATTAATAAGAAAAAACACGTAGCGAATTTCTCCCCCAGCTATGTTGGGGCGAACGTGGTGCCCCCCAGGGGTAAAGTATCGATTATTAAACTAAAAAAAAAAATGATCACTTTCGTGGGGGGGAATTTTACAGGTTATTAGTTTCATTATTTTGATTGCCAAAAAAAATTCCTCCCCCAGTAACTATGGGTCAATTTGTCAAAAAAAAATTTTTTGTTCCTCTTTATTTGGTCCAAGTCGAGTATTATTCGAACTTACGCATGACTGTTTAAGTTGCAAAAAACCCCCCAAAGTTGGAACGTTTATTCGTTAAAAAAAACTCGTAGCAATCCCCCCCCCACACCTATGGAGGGGGTTGCTACGCGGTGCGCGGTTTTACAACGTGGTGCCCCCCCCCCCAGGGGCGAATTATCGATTGATTAAATAAAAAATGATCACTTTCGTGGAGGAAATTTTACAGAGTATACATTTAATTGTTTTAATTGCAAAAAAAAAAAAAAAAACTCCCCTCTCCAGCAATTATGAGTCTACTAGCTGCATTGCCCGGCGTTGCATGGTCTACCTCAAAAATGTACGTGTATTCGGCGTTCCAAACATTTTATACAATTATATAAATTTTCCCGTTTTTATTACATTTCTTATAGACCAAGAGTTGAGCCCCCAAAACACGATTTATCTCTTTTATGGCGGGTGGCCAATTAAAATAATAAAAAAATTTAATTAAAAAAACTTTGGCTCTAGTCCCCCCCCCACCCCCCACTAATTTTGGGTCACACGGCTGCGTAGGTGGATGAAAGGTCAAAAAAGGAAAAATATTAAAGTGATGAGTTAAATGGCTAAAAATTATATAATAACATTAAATTAATAAGAAAAAACACTTAGCGAATTCCTCCCCCAGCTATGTTGGGGCGAACGTGGTGCCCCCAGGGGTAATGTATCGATTATTAAACTAAAAAAAAATGATCACTTTCGTGGGGGGGAATCTTACAGGGTATTAGTTTCATTATTTTGATTGCCAAAAAATCCCCCCCCCCAGTAACTATGGGTCAATTTGTCAAAAATAATTTTTTTGTTCCTCTTTATTTAATCCAAGTCGAGTATTATTCAAACCTACGCATGTCTGTTTAAGTTGCAAAAAAACCCCAAAGTTTGAACGTTTATTCGTAAAAAAAAAACTCGTAGCAATTCCCCCCCCCCACATCTATGGAGGGGGTTGCTACGCGGTGCGCGGTTTTACAACGTGGTGCCACCCCCCCAGGGGTGAATTATCGATTGATTAAATTAAAAATAAATGATCAGTTTCGTGGAGGGAATTTTACAGAGCATTTAATTGTTTACATTTAATTACATTTAATATTTTTAATTGCAAAAAAAAAAAAAAAATCTCTCCCCCTCCCCCTCCAGTAACTATGGATCAATGTGTCAAAAATTTTTTATATTTTTTTGTTCCTCTTTATTTGGTTCGAGTCGAGTACCATTTGAACTTTAGCCTGACCGCTTAAATTGCAAAAAACAAAGCTTGGAAGTTTATTCGTTAAAAAAACTCGTAGCAAATTCCAGCCCCCCCCCATCTATTTGTGTGTGAGGGGGGGGTTGCTACGCGGTGCGCGGTTTTACAATGTGGTGCCCCCCAAGGGTGAACTATTGATTGATTAAATGAAAAACAAATAGTTGTCGTTAAGGAATTTCAGAGTATACATTTAATTGTTTTAATTGCAAAAAAAAAAAACAAATCTCCCCCTACCCCAGGAATTATGAGTTTATTTCACAAACAAAAGTGATTTTATGTTAAAATTGCAATAACGATTTTTTTTACTTGTAAATTTTAATGCGTTAATCCGATGCGTTAAATGAATTTTTAAAATAATAATTTGATAATTCATATAGATTTATTTACCTTCAGCATATTGATTGTGATAGTGTCTATCTAGTTTGATAAAAATGTTCCTACAATCTCGATGATCTGCTTCTGTTAAGAACTCGGAAAAATCTAAATCACGGAATCTCAGTTTTCAGTGTTTTCGAATCTTTGAAACTTTTATTCCTTCAAATAAAGTTTCTGTCAAAACATTCAATCTTTTATCTAATGGCTGGCTACACTTAAAATTACCCTTTAAAATACTCATAATATAAAAACATCAAAATATATTTTTGAAAAAAGGATTTTTTCACGTTTTCAGTTTAAGGATGCGGTACAGTGTGTTCCACCAACAGCTATAACGACTTCACTGTGTTGACTACAGTTGATCACTGACGAAACTGCCCTCGAAACAGCAAGAAGAAATCATCATAGGCGTATACTTTCCCCTTCCTTCTTTTCATACTGAGCACACAATGGTAGAACCAGATGTACGGACGCTGAATTGCTTCTTTTCATTTTGAAAAATATTTCAAAATTTCTAATTTAAATTTAATATTTTTTTTTTTTTTTTTGGGGGGGGGGGGGTTCCTGCTACAATCAAATGTAAACTCTGAGAAAATCCCCTTCGCTACGAAAGTAATCTTTTTTTTTATTTAATTAATCGATAATTCACCACTGGGGGGGGCAACAAGTTCGCCCCAACATAGCTGGGGGGGGGGGGAGGATTTTCCTCGGTTTTTTTTTTCCGAATAAATAATTGCAATTTTTTTTTACAATTTAAGAGGTCATGGGAAAGTTCGAATTGCTCTCGACTCGGACCAAATAAAGAGAAACAAAAAAAATTTTTTTTGACAAATTGACCCATAGTTACTGGGGGGGGGAGAGATTTTTTGGCAATCAAAATAATGAAACAAATACCTGTAAAGTTCCCCATCCCCAACTCCACGAAAGTGATCATTTTTTTTTATTTTAAGAATCGATATTAACTTCTGAGGGGAGGGGGGCTCCCACATTCACCCCAACATAGCTGGAGGGGGGGATTTGCTACGTGTTTTTTTATTAATTTAATGTTATTATATAATTTTTAGCCATTTCACTTATCATGTTAATATTTTTCTTTTATTTTGACCTTTCATCCACCCACGCAGGTGTGACCCAAAAAGTGCGGGGGGGGGGGGAATTGAGCCTAAATTTTTAATTACATTTTTTTAGTTATTTTAACCGGCCTCTCGCCATAAAACAGATAAACCGTGTTTTGGGGGACTCAGCTCTTAGTCTGCAGGGACGACGGGTTCGAACTGAAAAATTCATTTTGTGTTGAATAGTCCATTTATTGAGGAAGGCTATAGGCTATATAACATTGCGCTTTGACTAATAGGAGTGGAGCAGCAATAAGAAATGTAATGAAAACGGGAAAATTTATATAATTGTATAAAATGTTTGGAACGCCGAATACACGTACATTTTTGAGGTAGACCGTGCAACGCCGGGCAAAGCAGCTAGTAGACTCATAATTGCTGGGGAGGGGAATTTTTTTTTGCAATTAAAACAATTAAATGTATACTCTGTAAAATTTCCTGCACGAAAGTGATCATTTTTTATTTAATCAATCGATAAAACCGCGCACCGCGTAGCAACCCCCTCCATAGGTGTGGGGGGGGGGGGGGAATTGCTACGCGTTTTTTTTTAACGAATAAACGTTCAAACTTTGGGGGTTTTTTTGCAACTTAAACAGTCATGCGTAAGTTCGAATAATACTCGACTTGGACCAAATAAAGAGGAACAAAAAAAATTTTTTTTGACAAATTGACCCATAGTTACTGGGCGGGGGGGGGATTTTTTTTGGCAATCTAAATAATGAAACTAATACCCTGTAAAATCCCCCCCCCCACGAAAGTTATCATTTTTTTTTTAGTTTAATAATCGATACTTTACACCTGGGGGGGACCACGTTCGCCCCAACATAGCTGGGGGAGAAATTCGCTACGTGTTTTTTCTTATTAATTTAATGTTATTATATAATTTTTAGCCATTTAACACATCACTTTAATATTTTTCTTTTTTTTGACCTTTCATCCACCCACGCAGCCGTGTGACCCAAAATTAGTGGGGGGGATTAGAGTCAAAGTTTTTTCATTGCATTTTTTATTATTTTAACCGGCTACAAGCCATAAAAGAGATAAATCGCGTTTTGGGGGGTCAGCTCTTGGTCTAACAATCAAGCTCTTCAAACCGAGAAGGTAATTTCGCACATAACAATATAGTCTGATAAAATATCAGTTCTCCCAATTATTTTTTTCTACCTCATCAACTGTGTCAAATAAGCAATCAATTTGATCTATATTTTTTTTATTTCTCCAATTTTTGTATTTCCTTCTTTCAATCATTCAAGTAAGTTTTTCAGGAGTATCACTTGCAATGATACTTTCACCCCTTTTATTATCTTTCCTTATTGCTCAACCTTTTCTCACCTTGATTTTTTAATATCCGCTGAAACCCTAAGAGCTTAAGAAAACACTCATTGCTACACAAGAGCACGAGGGCTCTTTTGTATCAGTTTTATCTATAATTTACAAATTATTATGATCTACTTCATCTGAAATGTCACTTGGAACCAGAAAGTAAGTTGCAAATGAATTTATCCTGGAATCGTCAGAAAATGTCCCTATATTTGCCTTGCGTGGTATAATTCGCATTTTTAATAAGGTAACAATAGCGCAAATTTAATAAAAACAAGTTGAAAACTCTTAGCTAGAAAAAGAAATTAAAAAAAAAATTAACTTGAATTTTGACATCTTGAATTCAAATTATGTGTTTCGCAATCACGAGTGTGTTTATGTAGGCGTGTGTGTTTGTGTGTAGGGGATATGTGTATTTGTGTGTAGGCATATGTGTTTGTGTCTGTGTGCAGGCATGAATGTTTGGGTAGTTGTGTGTATGTGTGTGTATGTTTTTGTGTGTGTGTATGTGTAGGTGTCTGTATGTATGTGTGTGTATATGTGTATGTGTGTAGGTGTATGTGTGTGTATATGTGTATGTGTGTAGGTGTATGTGTGTGTATGTGTTTGTGTGTGTGTGTGTGTGTGTGTGTGTGTGTGTGTGTGTGTGTGTGTGTAGCTGTGTATGTATGCGCGTGTGTGTAGAACATGGATGCAACCTGGAGACAGCTTTCTCTATAAGAGCAGCATCGTGAGGATTCGGTCGACGGTGATGGTGCGGATAATGGCGGTGGGAAAATAAAATAATAGGACGCCAAAAACAGTCAAGTGCGAATAATAAGCAATCGTGATTGCTCAAAAAAAAAAAATCCCTTTTGAATCATAATTCAGGATGGGGCACAGTTAGACTGTGTCACGCTTCCCCCAACTACGACTGTCTCACTTTACCGCACTCTGTGTTTTTCTTTTAATTCAAAATTTTGCGGATTTCGTTTAACGCCTATCAAAAATGTTTTTAATGATAATTAATTCACAAATCGAAACGTTATTGCTCGATGCATGCGATATTCAAAGTAGAAGCATTGCTTACCTGAAATCAGAGAAATAACGAGAATTCGATTGCAAACACAAGCAGCAACTTCATACCCAGAATATACCAGGCCAATTGCTGCAGATTCATGAGTACCTAGCATCATTACCCGATTATAATTAATGAATTAAAAAAATAGCTTTGTTTCACTGTACCCCACGTGACATTAAGCGCCACCCTCCCCTACTATGTTGTTATACAGGGTCCATTTGTCGAAGACTACTCTGAGTGGAGTTGAGTTGTTTTTCTCAAAATTTAAGTTTCAGGATGTGCCATGACTTTTAATTTTGAGAAAAACAACTCAACTCCACTCAGAGTAGTCTTCGACAAATTTTGAGAAAGATCTTGATGGTCACATATGGATTGAATTTATCTTTATTTATTTATTAATTTTGTTTTATTTTTTACTGTTGTGAAAGGATTGTATTCAAACAGATGCATTAAGCTCATTGGTTCTCTCATCCATTTCATTTAGCATTCTCATTGGTTGATAATTTCACCTTTTTGTTTAACGCATCCTTCGAAAGTATAAATTTGATGTGGTTACTTCGAAAGATCATTTGGTGGTTTGGATTCCATTCCGATCGTGACGGGAGGTTTTCTGTGCTGAAGTTAACTTCTATCGAAAAACTTTTTCGAACAGTTGAAAATTTTAACTTGGTGTTTCGAATTTCTTTAGAGCTTTTCTAATGGAAAATCATAGGGAAAACTCGAATATTGTTGATGGTGGTGTGAGTCGTGAAGATGTTTTATCATCACATGTAAGTATTTATTTTTGAGTGTGTTATGTGATAATTCTTTTGTTGAAATATTTGAGGGCTCAAGCAGTATGAAAATAATATAATAAATGATTTTGGGTAAAGATTTCACCAATTTTTCTATTTCAAAAGTGTGAGTACGAAATAATCATTTCATGAAAATTGATTAATATTTTCATAGAATGTGCTTACTTGAAGGTTTGCGCTTATTTGATAAGCATCTTACTTTAATATTCTAAAGAAGCTTGTTAGTTTAGTGGAAAAATTGTACATGCGGAATTTTGGTAGCGGAACAGTAAACGATATTGTGTGCTGTATTTTTAAATGAACTTTTATAAAATTTCAACTTTCGGATTCTTGTCTTATTAAAAGAATTGAATATGATGTAAACAGGAGTTTTGTTTTCACGTTTTATGTATTTATTTACATTTCATTTGAGTTTAAATTTAGATGATGAAATGATGTTGAGAAAGTATATAGCACGAAACTTCATATGTGCTAGTGTTTTAAATGCTATTTTCAATGATAGAATTGACTTAAATAAAAAAAAGTTTCTGATAATTTTTGATTTATTTTTCCTTTATATCTTTTACAGGTATGTGCTTCATGTGGGAAGCAATTTAGTTCAAATTCAAATTTGAATCAACATCTTAAGACTCATTCAGGAATGAAACCATTTTGTTGTATGAAATGTAATGCTTCCTTTGGGCGTGAGTCTACTTTGAGAAGTCATCAAAAGATACATTCTAGAAAGAAGTCTTATAGATGTGAAAAGTGCGACATGCTATTCGATGAAAGAAAGCATTTGAATCTACATATTAAGGAGCATGGTCCCTCATTCATATGTCAAGAATGTGGAAAGTCATTCAAGTGGAAATCTGCTTTGAATCGTCATTTGAAGATTCATAATTCTACTACCACCTTTGCATGTTCGAAATGTGACAGAAAGTTTAAACGAGAGGATAGTTTGAAAAGGCATATACTGATACATGGACGAAGCTATACATGTGATCAGTGCGGAAAAAGTGCTTGCTAGTAAATCTACCCTTTTGCATCACGTTCGTGTTATGCATAGTGTAGTGAAGCAAGTTACAGTGAAAACTTATGTCCCAAAGAGATTAAAACCTACTCGACAAACTACATTCGGTGTTTTTGCTACGGAGTTTGTAACACCTGCTCCTAAAAATTCTCAAGACATAAAAATGTGTTTTGATGAGTTAAGACTCCAAATTATTCAAATATTGGAGGATGAAATAGATGAAAAACGAAGCATTAAATGGTGCATAGTAATGAAGGCAGTGCTGAGTCGTCATGTTGGTGATGATGATGATAATTTGATTACTTCTTATTTTAGAAGTGTAATGCGAATAGAACTTGTTAAGGACACTATCTTAGAACATTTGAATGATGCTATTGGTCAGGTTGAAAACGCCTTAGAGGTGTTTATACAACTTGGATCTGGGTGGACGTTGGATCATATTGTCAATGTGGAAGTTCAGACTGCGAAATACGCACCTTTAGCTAAGTAGTAAATTAATAAGTTTTATAAATGAATTACCTCTATCCTTCAAAATGTATCTGTTATCCTTTAAGGCAGTTAAACTTGTTTTGTTGCTTTGCGTTGTATATAGTTGATGATTTGTGCTTTGAAATTAATCTTTCATAAATTTCTACATGCATTTTCTTGTAAGCAAGCTTTAGAATGGCTGTATTTTGTTTGTTTCACTGTATGGTATTGTAATAAAGTTTGAGTGAGAATATGATTTTTGTGATATTTCAATAGATTGACACACATAAAATATTTCAACATATGCTAAGAAAAAGTTGAAAATTATGATAGTGAACCTTAAACAAGTTAATGGGTTGAAAAATAATATACAGTCACATTCACATGTTGAAATTCATACGTATTAATACTGAATTCAATATTGGAGAAATACCTTAAAGACTTATAAATTCTAATATGAAATGTGAGCGCTCTTTCTCAACTATATTGTTCTCTCAATTGATAAAAGACACTCACCTGATCGTAAACCATTTCGACCTATGTGTTACTAAGTGTATAATAGTTTTTATTTTTCTTAAATTCAAAGTTAATTGTATGATTATATTAATTGCTAAAAATGTGATATTTTCGCTTATAATTTCGATTGATGAGTAAAGTTTCATTACAAGTTCCCTCACATGATTGAACAATAACATGATAATTGGATATTTGAAAGCTTGAGTAAATGATTTATAAGTATCTTAAACATTACTATTATTTGTAATGCATGTGTGCTAATTAATACTGAGAGTGCAAAGAGTAAATGGATTAACAATAGTTGTTATTAATACAAAAAGTAAAGTGATTGCTAGTTTTAAAATTAATTAAATCATTCTGTTTGAAGATTCAGTTGATTAAATTTATTTTTGTAAGTTTGAAAAAAAATGAAAAAAAAAAAAATAGTTTTGTGAAAAAAGATTGAAAAGAAAAAAAATAATATGTTATAAAAATATTATTTTTTGTTTTGAAAAAAAAATATTTTTGCGGAAAAAATTATTTTTGTAAGATTAAAAATTTATTTTTATATGATTGAAAAAAAAAATTGATTTTTTTTTAATTAGTGGAAATACATTACAAGTTTGAGAAATTAATTCTTAAAAACATTTTATATAATTGAAGAAAAAAAAATATTTGATTTCATTTTCTAAGTAGAAAAATATTACAAGTTTGAAAAAATATTGTTTTGAAACAAAAAAAAAAAAATATTCTTACAACTTGAAATTTTTTTTATATGTTAAGACCTGCAATTATTCATTCAAGGTTGATTGCTATACCATGTACATATGTATAACTTGAATATTGCATTCGTTTTAATATGACAAAATACATTCGAAAATTTCTAAGGAAATTGAATTCGCTGTTGTAAAAATAAAATCACTAGAAATATGTTTTGGAAATGTGAAAATCGCTATGTTTTTGGAAGAATAAATAATTGTAATGCTTAATTGATGAAAACTATTAAAAGAATAAGAACGCATTGAAAATAATCTCCACAGTGAAATAATCATTGGAAAACAACTCAATTTAAAAAAGTAATAACTATGGTCTTTTTCAAAATGTGAAATGTTATGGTGCACTGATTGCGAATAGAAAAAATTAAGTCTTTAAGTGTGTGTGTGTGTGTGTGTGTGTGTGTGTGTGTGTGTGCATGAGAAACGAATAGAATAGAATAACTTTGTAGACAGTTCAAGTTCGGGAAAAAATAAAAAATAAATAAATCGTCGACAGTGGTTTTGAAATTAATTAGGAAATTAGTTTCAAATAAAGATTTAAATCGATGTATCTTCTTTAATTAAGTTTTTGGGCGATAAAAGAGGTCACATGTGTTTACAGCCGTTAGTATTGAGTTGAAATCTTACCACGTGAATTCCATGACTCACTATGATAAGATAAAATCTGAGATAAGCCTATGTTTCATCTTTCATTATCCATTGTGCTTTCGATGTGGATGGACGCTTAGTGAAGAGAGTGTTGGTTGCAGTCAGAACATTCTAGGAAGGCATGGAAATGAAGTTTGGATAATATTACATTTTATGCCGTTGTTAAATTTAAAATCGACGCATATTTTGTAATATTATTCATTATCTTCAATAATGCATCAATGCATAAGTATTGGAGGAGTCTTTTCCTACAAAGGTTGGATTTTTGACTTTAAAATATTTTTTTCTTCGTATGATAAATTTACTATTGATTCCGGTTTTTTTTTTTTTTTTTTTTTTCACGAAGATTGTATGTGTCTGTTCCTATCTGTTTATGTTGATCATGAACTAGTATTAAATTAATTCGAAGTTTAATGAAAATTCTTAAAAAGGAGCAAATATAGTACTTGTGATAGGTCTAAAATTGTGTTAAGCAAACTTTTTATTTTATTCTGTTGGGGATTTTATATGAGTGTGTATATTCTTGAAATGATATGAAATTTTGTAAAAATATCTTTTGTAAGTCTTGGTTGTGATGTGGGAGTATTTTGTTGGAAGCTTCTTCAGTTATACAAAATTGAAGCCGACTTGAATGAAATATGCGACTTTGAATTTATTTGCATGCGAATGAAAAATTAATAAATAAAACTGAAATTCATAAATTGTATTGAAAACTCTGTTAATGAAATTAGTTGGCTGTAAAGTAATATTTTGGAAAAGCTGTAATGAATGATAAATAGTAAAACGCGTGAGAATATGTTAAAGTAAAATAAAATATTCAGAGGGGATTTAATTCATGAAAGTTGAAAATTTTGTTTTATTCCATCAAGAGTGTTTGCATGAAAAAAAAAATAAAGAAAGGAAAATATGATTAACTTAAATATCGATGATAAAAAATAATTATTAGAGTTAATTAAATGAAATGCGATAAATTAAGTGAAACTCATGAAAAGCATATGTAGTGATAAAATATAACTTGAGTGGGAAATTTGGTTACAGTAAAAAATTATTTAAGAAGATAATTTTTTAAAATTCATGAAAATATTTGATAGTGATAAGTGTTAATTAATACGAAAAGTAAATTGATTGTAGATTTTCGAAAATTAAATGGATAAATGTATAAAAATAATAACGTATGTGATAATTTAAAATATTAACAATGAAAAAAGAATCAAAGACGATTAAATGAATCTAAATCGTAAATGAGTTGCTATTTTAGTAAACTCAAACTAGAGTGAAAAGCATTTTAGTAGGAACATGTTAAAATCTCTTGTGCTAAGAAAAATAAATAACTTTTAAGCATAATTTTGTAACTGGAATAAATGTATGATAAAATGATTAAGTTAAGTATTAATGAAAAAGTAATTATTAGAGTTAATTAAATGGAATGTGATAAATTCAATGAAACTCTTGAAACATATATGCAGTGTTGGAATGTAACTTGAGTGCGCAATTTGCTTACTGGAAAAAATTAATTAAGTTGATTTTTTTAAAATCTGAGAAAATTTGTTAATGATAAGTGTTAATTACTACTACGAGTAAATTGATTGCAAGTTTGACATGATTGCAAAAATTGAAGACATGATAACGTTTTGAAAAATTTGAAGGTTCGATTCCTGTCACTACTTGTGAAAAATTTCTAAGTTTAAAAATATCGGGGAAAAAAAAAACGATAAAGTAAAAACAAGCGAGAAAATGATCAAACTCTAAAATATACTAAAAAAAAAATCGAAATCACGAAAAAATAATCTAAGTCTGAAATGCTTGAAATTAGTTAAAGACTAAAAAGTTAAGAAAATAGTTAAAGACTGAAAATAATTGAAAAACGCTAAAATAGTGAAAAAAAAAAATCAAAGTGCTAAATGACAGGAAAAAACGTTAAAGTTCAAAATGTGTGAAAGAATATTTAAGTTAATTATTTCTTTGAAAATTTAACAAGTAAGAAAAAATATTTTGTTGTATGAAAGTCAAAAAAAAAATTAGTTAAGAAAATTATTTCTTCGAAATTTTTACAAGTTAGAAAAAATATTTGTAAATTTGACAAAGAAAAATGAAATTAGTTAAGAAAATTTAACAAGTTAGAAAAAATAAAAATGATAAAGTTTGAAATGCATGAAAAAGAAAATCAAAGTTTAAAATATATTTCAAGTCCACAAAGCATTGAACCAAATCTAAAATCTCGAATGGGTTGTATTTAAATAAATCTTTACTTAAGTGAAAACTTTGTTATTATGAAAAATAATAATAATGATGATAGTTTCAATTATGAGCTGAAATTCAGTTAATGATATGCCATGATTAGTACTAAAGAGTAAATTAACTGATGGTTTTAAAATTAATTTAATTGTAATATTCGTTGTCATGGTACAGATTCACATTAAGACTGAAAGAGTAATGAAAAATATAGCATAGTGGTTAGCATACGTTTTTGCTAACTCAAAGTTTGGGTGTTCGATTCCCAGCAGCGACACTCTGTAAAAATAAAAATAATTAAATTCGCAGAAATATTCAAAGTCCGGAAATAAAAAATCAACCTCTCAATAGATGGCGCCACCGACGTTAAACATAGCATAAGTTAAAACATAGCAACAAGTGTTGCCAACCGAAAACTAAAAACTCTGGTTGTCATGACAACAAGTGTTGCCATTCCAAAACCGAAACTCAAACAAGTGTTGCCATCCAAAAAGTAAAAACTTTGTGGATACCATGACAACAAGTTCAAAATATTCTAAGTCTGAAAACGCGGGAAAAATATCTAAAACGCGGGAAAAACCCTCGTCACCTTCTACGGGTTCTCGCGGCGGCCCCGGTCGTGGGGAGGGTCAACCCCAAGGTCGGGAGGGGGTGGGGAGGAAGTGGAGGAGGCGGTGGGAGGAAGAGTGGGAGGGGGAGGCGGATTGTAGATGCATACTAGCGCCACCGCCTCCTGTTGCAGAACTCTCATTATTCCCCTACTTAGGGACTGTACGGTGGTGAGGGATCACCGGGGGGGGGAGGACATCCATAACGGGGGTTCGTCGGCGACCTCCTCCTGGCTCTCTTTGAATGCCTTGTGCCACTTCCCAGACTGTGATTTTGAAATGCAATCGTCCTTGAAGGCTTCTTGTAGCATCTGGAATGTTTCGGTTGCATTTTTTCCAAACCTCACGCAAAACTTTATGGCGTATCAATGTTCAAGCGAACGCTCCATTGCGTTATGTTGCAAAAGTTGAAAACATTCTTCAAGCGAAGGCACTTATCTCCGCTCACACTGCTCGAAAGCAACTGACGACTGGATGCATTGAAAGGGCATATCCCGCACCACATTTCCCAGCTGGTTTTACCGTGCTGCCATCTATCGTCGCGTCACAATAACATTATGCTCATTACTTTCATAATGGCACCTGTAGTATGTAATTGGTACGTCATTTTGGCATATTATTTTCATTTTATTGGTATGTCACCACATTGTATTTAATTCTTGTCATTTTGTATATAACGTTATTGTATTATCGGCAACTACTATTGAACTTATCAATAGAAATGTAACAAGTTCCCTACGGCACATTCTTCAACGCAATTTCGTTAAAGATCGTCCTCAACTTTGAGCAAAATAATAATCGACGCAAACACCAGAAGCCCTTCAACTAAATGATTTTATTTGTACTTGTCTTCGTCATATTTGTCATTTCATAAATTATTTGCACAGAATCTATCAACACTAATGCTCTTATACTATACTAGTAGTATACGCACGGATTTGCCCGTAATAGAAAAATTAAAAGGTTTTTTGGTTCGCCTGTCTATTTACAAATAATGTATGGTGAATTTCTCGCCAATTGGCTTACACCCATGTTACGGTTCCACGTTCTGATAATTTCGTATCTCGCCAATTGGCTTGTGCCCACGTTAGGGTTCCACGTTATGATAATTTCGTAATTTACTCGTCCATCTTATGATAATTTTGTTCTTAAAATTGGAATAGAAAAAGAACCACATCGAATTTTCGAAAAATCGCTTCAAGGTGCTCACCCCCATGCTACAAACTAACTTTGTGCAAAATTTCATGAAAACCGGCCGAACGGTCTAGGCGCTATGCGCGTCGCAGCGATCCGCACAGACAGAGATCCTGACAGACAGAGAGACTTTCAACTTTATTAAAGAAAATAGACCAAATAATAAAAAATAATGACCTAAAGGCATATTAACTTACCACACACACAAATCTTACTCTTAGAAGCTTTATTTATAACAAACAAAACATTTTTTTTTAAAATTAAGTCAAGAGAAAATGAATTCGATGAGTTATACAAAAAGAAATTGCATTTATATTTACAGAGGTTTTTAGTGAAAAAAAAACAACTTTTGCTTAACATTGAGCTTGCTTTACATTTCGATTAATGGGAAGGTGTAATCCCGTTACAAAAAAAAATGTTGTGTTTTATTTTGTTTAATATGTGTGTACACTCTTCAATTTATTCAATTATATGAAAAACGTGTGAGTACCTACACTATATCAACAGTAACAACCTTGTTAATTTTGAAAACCCCCGATTATTTAGGAACATTTATGTGGCATCCTTAGGGTTTACATATTAATGCAAGTAATTACTCCCCCACCCTATTGTATTATTTTTTATTATCCATAATATCTTACGCTTATATCGTACAACATTCTAAGATTAAAATAACTTTGTCTTTTTTTCAAAGCAAACTTTTTTTTCGAAATTAATTAAGCATTTTTTTTTCTAGTCACACGTGCTTAAAAAACTGAACTTATTTACAAATCATTAATTTAATAACATTTTGAAAAGCTTTGTTGTTAAAAAACACGTATTTTATTTACTCAAATACTTTAAGGCTAAGTCAGTCACTCTAAGTTTAAAGGAAAAAAAAACATTGGTCTCCAGTTCCACTTTTCAACTTATATTTCTTTTTCAAAAAATGTCAAAAAACATCAACCTAAAAAAGTTAATTCTTATATTAATTATGAATTTGGTTTTATTTTCTGATGGTAATTAAAAAAAAATATTCTTCTTTTCCTAAGCGTTTCCCATTGTGCCTTTCTTCCTTTCTTTTTTTTTTATTTTATTTTATTTTATTATTTTTTTGGAGCATAAATACTTGCACAAAAAACATTAAAGCAATTCGATCGACGCTTAATTTACTTTTTGTTGCATTCAGTTCATATTTGATGATATAATTATTAGATTATCAAAGAAAAATGTTTTTCAGTGGGAAGGGGAGTGTGCGATCGATATAATAATGCTGTTAAATATTAACTTTGTTTCAAGAAAAAATACTTTTAATTAAAGAAAAATAAAAAAGCTATTGTAACTGAACAAATAGTGTCACTACAAACATTGTCCTTTTTTTAAGAGCTATGTTAACTAGTTTGTAAAGAAGTTTAACTAGATTAGATAAATCTGTCGTTAACTTTAAATATTATTTATGTAAAACAATAATTAATGCTTAAAACTCCTTTTTCCAAAAAAGGAGGAATGTTCTGATAAAATTCAAACTAGATAATAGATGTTTATAATCGTAAATACATAGAGTGATATACTGAAGCAATAACAACAAGGTGCAGATTTAAAAGGTTTTTAAACATTACAAATAATTTTTGTATTAGACCTTGCTTTCCAAAAAGATGGGAAAATGTTTTCCTGAAAAAGTCAAACTAAGTACTAGGTGCAACATATTTACAGCCCAGTCGATTCATTCAGATGATATACTGCATGAAGTTCTAGCCTATGGGCGGCAATTTGCTGCTTTAAACTAGGTGTTTATGATCGTATAATGCACTAATATACTGTAAACCAGAGTCCGAAAATTTCGTTTTATAGTTTGTTAGTGCATTGTATGTAGATTCATATTCCGCAGCAAGCCATGTCAACGTATTTCTTGAAAAAATAAAAATCCTTTGTAATTATTTATCAGCGTCCCTCCCTTTGCATGCACCAGACAAACGTTTCCGTTCTCTCCTGTAAAGTACACTGTTAAAAATTCAGGAAGATTTTCTGGTAATTGTTACTGTAAAATGGCGGGCTTAACGCATCGCTGATTTTTAAGGTAATTTATACCGGAAAAATAAGCGATCCCAGCTCCAATTGGTTGCTGTGGCCTACCGAGGAAACCGTAAAAATTTTACAGTAACATTTGATTTTTACGGTAATAGTTACTGGCAACATGGATGCCAGTAACAATTACCGTAAATTTTACGGAAAATTTTTAACAGTGTAGAAATTCTGTGACTTACGTTGTTCTGGCTCTCAGGTACATGTTTATCATTTTACATTTTTCATTTGTTCAAAGTTACTGTCTAACCACGGATTGTATGGAATTTTCAAACGTCCAGATGAGACGAATCTATCTGAATGAAGGGGAAAAGTAAAAATTTGATGCGTGTATTCCGCTCATTTGAATGAGACTCTGCTTCTGCAAAAGTTGACATCACTAAAAATAATAGATTTGTTCATTTCCGGCTATAATACTGATGTTTGTCTTTCCATACAATCCGTGGTCAGACAGTATCATGAGGTACAGGTCTATTTACTGTGCGTGTAATACTATGTTTGCGGAACGGTTACGTTGATTTTGTAACCCGTAGATCATATGTATGTTTTCATGATCTGACTCATTCAAACACGACGCCTAGCCTTCACCTTTCGAGCGACCCCTTATATTCGAACGTCAATATCCGGTACAACCGTTTCATCTTTTAAGGGGTTACAGTACCTCGAAAATGATGAAAGGATCAAAAAAATTTTATTGCTTATTTCAGAACTAAAAACTATTCTGAACACAGGGAAAAAGTTTCATTGCTTTAGTTTAAATATTAAAAAAGTTATGAGTGATTTTAGGCAATGCTCGCTCTGTGTTCTTATGCAAAAGAGAAACTTTAAATTGCTTTTTCTCGATGATGATATTTTTGTGTTTTCATGTCATTAGAATCCCTAAGGATTTTTTTTCTATTAAAGATACAGCTTTAAAGTAATACTTTTTTGCAATTGGGATAACATATTTGACAAAACTGTGCATTGGATAAGCATTTTATAAATCACTCAAATGTTTAGACCTTGTTAAACCTTAAAAAAACATTTTTTTTTTAAAAAGAAACTTTAATTTTTTACATAATTAATTACAGAAAATTTTCTAATAAACTCATAAGCAAGTGAATGCACGGATTTTTAGAGATGATTATAGTGATTATTTAGCAAAATAATCATAATAATAATTAGTGCAAAAATAAAAAAGCCTTAGGGATTTCAAAAAATTGAATTTTTTTTCAATTTTTTGAATTTTTTTTATAAAAAGTAGGCAATGTTTTTAAATTTTGAAAATAAATTAGTGATTAAGAAATAAGTATGCATGTTATAATTTGAAAGAAATATAAAATTTACTTAAATTAAAAAAAAAAAAATGAAAGGTGCTGTGACCCCTTTAGGATAAATGGATTCAACAAAAAAAAGGGAATTAGTAAATGAAGGGAGCTGGGCCAATCATTGATTAAGCAAAATGTTAAGCAAAGAGCTCAAGTCACGTGACTCAACAACGACGAATGGTTGACACGTTTTGCGTGAAACTAGCGAATGAAACCTGATTTCTTCCAATGCTTTTCTTTAAAAACTATCACGTGACCTGGGGGGTCTTTCCTCCATGAGTAAACGACTTTAGTCTCCATTTTATCTCTTCTCAATGGGATTCACTATAAACTGAAAACATGTCTATCAAAACACTTTTTTAGCGGTTGAAATTGACTCGAAGACGCATAAATAAGTTATTTCTTAGTTCAAAGCAATACACCATCCTTTTGTAGTGATATACACACATAGAATTTCTGTGTTAATGAATGACCGCTAAAATGCTTTTCATCTTTTATGGATAAATGGATTTAACAAAGAGCAGGAATTAGTAAATGAAGGGAACTAGGCCAATCATTGGTTAAGCAAAATGTTGGGCAAGGAGCTCAAGTCACATGACTTAACAACGACGTATGGTTGACACGTTTTGCGTGAAACTACCGAATGAAACCTGATTTCTTACAAAGTTTTCTTTAAAATCTATCACGTGACCTGGGGGGGGGGTCTTTCCTTCATGAGTAAAAATCTTTAGTCTCTCCATTTTATCTCTTCTCAATGGGATTCACTATAAACTGAAAACATGTCTATAATAATAATAATTAATTTGAATTTTGACATATTGAATTCAAATTATGTTTTTCGCAATCACAAGTGTCCGTGAGTATGTAGGCGTGTGTGTTTGTGTCTGAGTGCAGGCATGAGTGTGTGTATGTAGGTGTGCGTGCGTGCATGAGTGTGTGTGTGTGTGTGTGTAAGATATTTACGAAAACCTGGAGACTATTTTCATTAGAGAAGCAGCATCGGGAGGGGCCGGCCGAGGTTGGTGCTGCAGAGGGAGGCGAGAGGAAAATAAAATCATAGGACATCAAAACAGTCAAGTGAGAACAATAAGCAAAGTGATTGCTCAAAAACACTTCTCTAGCGGTTGAAATCGACACAAAGACGAATAAATAAGTTATTTCTTAGTTCAAAGAAATACACCATCATTTTGTAGTGATATACACACATAGAATTTCTGTGTTAAAGCAGGAAAACGTTGTTTTTATTTATTTCTCTACTTATTTTTGTAAAAACGAAAAAGAAAAAAAAAATAACGCTGAGAAACTTCTTCAAAAGAAAACTTGCTTTGCCGGAACAAAGTTTTTCTATTATGCAAAAAGGAGACTTTTCCTTTTTGAATTCAGCTTCGAGCATTTTAAGCAAATGATTTCAACCAGAAAGTGCTCTTTGCTGTCTCCGATTTCCATTGGATCATTTCTTACCCTTTTTTTCCGTGGGGCATCTCTTTGTTTCCTGTTAATCGTATTGCTCTTGAGAAAGACGTTCTTCCTCCTCCATTTTTCAATCATTGACGTTTCGGTGTTTAATGTTTTTGCTACCTGTTCTTATACGAGCAAGTGTCTTTTGTTTTCAGTAATAAGTTTTATACATTGTCTTTCAGAGCTTTTTTTAATTCCTTTTTTACCAATAAAAATGCAATTCTGGTTTTCGTTTACTTCGAATACATAAGTATATTTTTGATTGGATTTTGCTTTTATTTATAAATCTTTAAATCTTGGTATTAAAATTGAGCATCTTAGAGAGTTGATGTAAGTTTTTACATTAATGTTGCATTACTTTTAAATGCTCTTTACTTGTTATACGTTTGTGTACATGTCTTGTTTTTGGTAACTGTTGTTATTATACGAACAAATGCCATTTGTTTTTATTTATAGGTCTCATATGTATAGTTTTTCAGTGGGTTTTTGATTGATTGTTTTTTTTACCAAAAATTGAAATTTACGTTTTCGGGTACTTTGAAAATAAAAGAAAAAAAATCTTTGTAGAATGATTTTATTTGTAAAGATTTGAACCGTTTGTTAAACATTAAAAATGACACTTTCTTGGAGAACTACTGTTTATTTTTCGTTTAGTGTCTTAATTCTTTAAAAGGTAGTTTACCTTTTTTTCTGTTTTTAGTTTATGTTTTGTTTAATGTATTTCATACCTATTCTTATCCGAGCAAGTGCCTTCGTTTTCAGTAATATGTTTTAGACATTGACTTTTAGTGGATTTTCTTAACTAGAAAAATAACAATTCAGGATTTCATTTACTGTGAAAGCATAATTATGAATATCATGTTTTTTTCCCCCATATTTGTAAAGCTTTAATTTCCTCGTTCGTTAAAAATAAGGACCATTCATGTCTTGCGTTTTTTGTTTTAGTGTTGTAATAATTCAAATACACTTTACTTGATCTCATGTCTAAAAACTATGCGTTTAAGTTTTTTTTAACAAAATTTGCAAATCCATCCAGTAAAATCCTACTTGTGCATTTAAATTCATAGGAGATGGTTGAGAAATGTTAATGCATTTTAAACCTTCAGTGTATTCATCGTTATGTTATTTTGCTACGATAATAAATTATTTTTGAATAAAAAAAAACTGACTTCAAAAAACAAGACGAACTAAAAAGTGAAGAATAATTGGTCACTTACATAAGATTTCCCACCCAAACCTATAACTCAAATTAATTCTACAATGTCAGTACAAAAATCAACTAAACTGAGAACCCAATTATGAAATAAACACTGGTTTTAATTACAATACGATGAATTATTTTAATACCTAACTAATTATATACGATCTCTTAATTTTTAAAAACTTTTGAAGTCGGAGCCTCCTATAAAATACTACCTAACGTAACTGAGAAGGTTAAGCTTTGAAAACTAATTTCGCGTTTAGTTAAATTAGTGTTTAACTCAAGATTCGGTGGATTGTCAGTAACGTAAAGTAGCAATTTTTTTGAAAACTGAAATTTTCAAATTTTGAACACTTAGGGTCATTTGGAGTAAAATGAAAAATTCGGTAAGTGGAAACAATCTCTATTGCCATACTCGTAGTAATTTTTGAAACTAAATTGTTCATGAGTGAGAACAATGCAATATATAAATGAGTTTCTGACAGTTTCGCTTGAGTCCAAATGATTGTGCAATCGTCATCATTGTTTCAAGATGACTATGAAAAAAGTTTTTTTTTTTCTTAAGTTTTATGATTTTACATTTGCTTTTCAGTTTCAACTTGTCGTACATGTCTTGTAGAAGGTTACTAAAAGTACTTTATGTATGAATTTCCCCTTACCAGTTATTTTTGACGTGCAATTTATATGATTCCACTTAGTCCATAAATGCTGCACTCTGAGGTAAACAGAAACAGAAATGTTGATAGAAAATGCTCTTTTTTTGTGTCTTTCACACAAATTCAGGAATATGGTTTTCCATGGTTTTTCATTTTAAAAGCTTTTAAAATACATTTGGAGAATTCATAAGACCTGCAGGTATCAAATTAAGTATCGTTGGAGTAGCACTCCGACAATACTTAATTTGATACCATGAGGAGATGGTATCTTTGGGAACACGGGAAAAGGTAAATAAATGGAATGCTGCTATTTAGACCGGGCAAACGGAAAAATGATTTATCCCGCTAACAAAACCGGTAAAATAGAATTTTTCCTACCCAGTTACTCATAGAGAGTGTAGTCTTGGACACAAAGCACACAATTGTCTGTCTCAATTCATTCAAAAGAAAGGCAAGAATCTTAAGCTGAAACATGGCCGCACTAAACTTCGCTTACGCTTATAGGCTGTAACAATCGCTGAAACTCATAGCTACAAAGAGAGCGCTACAGGGAATCCATGATTTCCATTACGTTGTTCTTAATTGGTGGATGCACAGGATTCTATTCAGCGCCTCTTACGGTCAAAATGGGCAACATATAAAGTTTCGAATTTTTCACGAATTTCAAGAGTAGATCATTGTTGCGCCATTCAGTGGGGCCATGGTTGAAACATTGAACTTCTGATTTTCACTTCCCAACAGACATTGTACTATATTTAAACTAAAGTTGGGACAAGCCTAACCAGGCAGCATCGCAATGCTGTGATTAGGTTCTGCGTAGCCTTCACAATGCTGCCAGGTTAGATGTCATTTTCTCGTGTGCAAAAAAAAAAAAAAAAAAATGTTGATTATTATGGAAAGAGCTCGGGAAAAAGCTTCAGGTAACAAAGCTTTAATACCAAACTAAAATACAAAGGTTAATTGCCAGTCAACCAGCCGAAACTTAATTAAAATGGTTACGTGAGTATTTCATTCTTTTATTTGTAGCAAATTTAAGTATTTATATGTTAGAACAAGTTAGAAGGAGAAAACACGAGGAATTTCAGTCAATCTTTAAGTATTATGAAAGATTGCAAAACTTTGAACAGAAATCGATACCCGTTTTGAAGATAAACCTAATTTGACGGAAAACAAACTTGTAGTATAAATGCTTTTTATTTGTATTTTGTTTTGTATTTTTATGGCAAAATGCTTCGCATACTAGAGCAAAGATGGCTACCTTGACAAATCGTGTAAAATGACGAATATGGTAAATCTTTAATTGATTCACAGAGATAAAAGTAGATTTTGAAAATCAGGAAATGAGTGATGAAGCTCACTGCAAAACATATAACGATTGCCTGATTTG